>NW_027439956.1:0-297500 GCF_031893055.1 Leptodactylus fuscus
TCGGGGCTGTGACAACCTGTCATCAGTCACTATATACAGTGTTATACAGCAGCAGGACTGGGGGCGGGGCTGTGACAACCTCTCATCAGTCACTATATACAGTGTTATACAGCAGCAGGACTGGGGGCTGGGCTGTGACAACCTCTCATCAGTCACTATATACAGTGTTATACAGCAGCAGGACTGGGGGCGGGCTGTGACAACCTCTCATCAGTCACTATATACAGTGTTATACAGCAGGACTGGGGGCGGGGCTGTGACAACCTCTCATCAGTCACTATATACAGTGTTATACAGTGGCAGGACTGGGGGCGGGGCTGTGACAACCTCTCATCAGTCACTATATACAGTGTTATACAGCAGGACTGGGGGCGGGGCTGTGACAACCTCTCATCAGTCACTATATACAGTGTTATACAGCAGGACTGGAGGCGGGGCTGTGACAACCTCTCATCAGTCACTATATACAGTGTTATACAGCAGCAGGACTGGGGGCGGGGCTGTGACAACCTCTCATCAGTCACTATATACAGTGTTATACAGCAGCAGGACTGGGGGCGGAGCTGTGACAACCTCTCATCAGTCACTATATACAGTGTTATACAGCAGGACTGGGGACGGGGCTGTGACAACCTCTCATCAGTCACTATATACAGTGTTATACAGCAGGACTGGGGGCGGAGCTGTGACAACCTCTCATCAGTCACTATATAGAGTGATATACAGCAGGACTGGGGGCGGGGCTGTGACAACCTCTCATCAGTCACTATATACAGTGTTATACAGCAGGACTGGGGGCGGGGCTGTGACAACCTCTCATCAGTCACTATATACAGTGTTATACAGCAGGACTGGGGGCGGAGCTGTGACAACCTCTCATCAGTCACTATATACAGTGTTATACAGCAGGACTGGGGGCGGAGCTGTGACAACCTCTCATCAGTCACTATATACAGTGTTATACAGCAGGACTGGGGGCGGGGCTGTGACAACCTCTCATCAGTCACTATATACAGTGTTATACAGCAGGACTGGGGGCGGGGCTGTGACAACCTCTCATCAGTCACTATATACAGTGTTATACAGCAGCAGGACTGGGGGCGGGGCTGTGACAACCTCTCATCAGTCACTATATACAGTGTTATACAGCAGGACTGGGGGCGGGGCTGTGACAACCTCTCATCAGTCACTATATACAGTGTTATACAGCAGGACTGGGGGCGGGGCTGTGACATCCTCTCATCAGTCACTATATACAGTGATATACAGCAGGACTGGGGGCGGGGCTGTGACAACCTCTCATCAGTCACTATATACAGTGTTATACAGCAGCAGGACTGGGGGCGGGGCTGTGACAACCTCTCATCAGTCACTATATACAGTGTTATACAGCAGGACTGGGGGCGGGGCTGTGACAACCTCTCATCAGTCACTATATACAGTGTTATACAGCAGCAGGACTGGGGGCGGGGCTGTGACAACCTCTCATCAGTCACTATATACAGTGTTATACAGCAGGACTGGGGGCGGGGCTGTGACAACCTCTCATCAGTCACTATATACAGTATTATACAGCAGGACTGGGGGCGGGGCTGTGACAACCTCTCATCAGTCACTATATACAGTGTTATACAGCAGGACTGGGGCGGGGCTGTGACAACCTCTCATCAGTCACTATATACAGTGTTATACAGCAGGACTGGGGGCGGGGCTGTGACAACCTGTCATCAGTCACTATATACAGTGTTATACAGCAGCAGGACTGGGGGCGGGGCTGTGACAACCTCTCATCAGTCACTATATACAGTGTTATACAGCAGCAGGACTGGGGGCGGGGCTGTGACAACCTGTCATCAGTCACTATATACAGTGTTATACAGCAGCAGGACTGGGGGCGGGGCTGTGACAACCTCTCATCAGTCACTATATACAGTGTTATACAGCAGGACTGGGGGCGGGGCTGTGACAACCTCTCATCAGTCACTATATACAGTGTTATACAGCAGGACTGGGGGCGGGGCTGTGACAACCTCTCATCAGTCACTATATACAGTGTTATACAGCAGGACTGGGGGCGGGGCTGTGACAACCTCTCATCAGTCACTATATACAGTGTTATACAGCAGGACTGGGGGTGGGGCTGTGACAACCTCTCATCAGTCACTATATACAGTGTTATACAGCAGCAGGACTGGGGGCGGGGCTGTGACAACCTCTCATCAGTCACTATATACAGTGTTATACAGCAGGACTGGGGGCGGGGCTGTGACAACCTCTCATCAGTCACTATATACAGTGTTATACAGCAGGACTGGGGGCGGGGCTGTGACAACCTCTCATCAGTCACTATATACAGTGTTATACAGCAGCAGGACTGGGGGCGGGGCTGTGACAACCTCTCATCAGTCACTATATACAGTGTTATACAGCAGCAGGACTGGGGGCGGGGCTGTGACAACCTCTCATCAGTCACTATATACAGTGTTATACAGCAGGACTGGGGGAGGGGCTGTGACAACCTCTCATCAGTCACTATATACAGTGTTATACAGCAGCAGGACTGGGGGCAGGGCTGTGACAACCTCTCATCAGTCACTATATACAGTGTTATACAGCAGGACTGGGGGCGGGGCTGTGACAACCTCTCATCAGTCACTATATACAGTGTTATACAGCAGGACTGGGGGAGGGGCTGTGACAACCTCTCATCAGTCACTATATACAGTGTTATACAGCAGGACTGGGGGCGGGGCTGTGACAACCTCTCATCAGTCACTATATACAGTGTTATACGGCAGGACTGGGGGCGGGGCTGTGACAACCTCCCATCAGTCACTATATACAGTGTTATACAGCAGCAGGACTGGGGGCGGGGCTGTGACAACCTCTCATCAGTCACTATATACAGTGTTATACAGCAGGACTGGGGGCGGGGCTGTGACAACCTCTCATCAGTCACTATATACAGTGTTATACAGCAGCAGGACTGGGGGCGGGGCTGTGACAACCTCTCATCAGTCACTATATACAGTGTTATACAGCGGCAGGACTGGGGGCGGGGCTGTGACAACCTCTCATCAGTCACTATATACAGTGTTATACAGCAGGACTGGGGGCGGGGCTGTGACAACCTCTCATCAGTCACTATATACAGTGTTATACAGCAGGACTGGGGGCGGGGCTGTGACAACTTTCATCAGTCACTATATACAGTGTTATACAGCAGGACTGGGGGCGGGGCTGTGACAACCTCTCATCAGTCACTATATACAGTGTTATACAGCAGCAGGACTGGGGGCGGGGCTGTGACAACCTCTCATCAGTCACTATATACAGTGTTATACAGCAGCAGGACTGGGGGCGGGGCTGTGACAACCTCTCATCAGTCACTATATACAGTGTTATACAGCAGGACTGGGGGCGGGGCTGTGACAACCTCTCATCAGTCACTATATACAGTGTTATACAGCAGCAGGACTGGGGGCGGGGCTGTGACAACCTGTCATCAGTCACTATATACAGTGTTATACAGCAGCAGGACTGGGGGCGGGGCTGTGACAACCTCTCATCAGTCACTATATACAGTGTTATACAGCAGGACTGGGGGCGGGGCTGTGACAACCTCTCATCAGTCACTATATACAGTGTTATACAGCAGCAGGACTGGGGGCGGGGCTGTGACAACCTGTCATCAGTCACTATATACAGTGTTATACAGCAGCAGGACTGGGGGCGGGGCTGTGACAACCTCTCATCAGTCACTATATACAGTGTTATACAGCAGCAGGACTGGGGGCGGGGCTGTGACAACCTGTCATCAGTCACTATATACAGTGTTATACAGCAGCAGGACTGGGGGCGGGGCTGTGACAACCTCTCATCAGTCACTATATACAGTGTTATACAGCAGCAGGACTGGGGGCGGGGCTGTGACAACCTCTCATCAGTCACTATATACAGTGTTATACAGCAGGACTGGGGGCGGTGCTGTGACAACCTCTCATCAGTCACTATATAGAGTGTTATACAGCAGGACTGGGGGCGGGGCTGTGACAACCTCTCATCAGTCACTATATACAGTGTTATACAGCAGGACTGGGGGCGGGGCTGTGACAACCTCTCATCAGTCACTATATACAGTGTTATACAGCAGGACTGGGGGCGGGGCTGTGACAACCTCTCATCAGTCACTATATACAGTGTTATACAGCAGGACTGGGGGCGGGGCTGTGACAACCTCTCATCAGTCACTATATACAGTGTTATACAGCAGGACTGGGGGCGGGGCTGTGACAACTTTTCATCAGTCACTATATACAGTGTTATACAGCAGGACTGGGGGCGGGGCTGTGACAACCTCTCATCAGTCACTATATACAGTGTTATACAGCAGCAGGACTGGGGGCGGGGCTGTGACAACCTGTCATCAGTCACTATATACAGTGTTATACAGCAGCAGGACTGGGGGCGGGGCTGTGACAACCTCTCATCAGTCACTATATACAGTGTTATACAGCAGCAGGACTGGGGGCGGGGCTGTGACAACCTGTCATCAGTCACTATATACAGTGTTATACAGCAGCAGGACTGGGGGCGGGGCTGTGACAACCTCTCATCAGTCACTATATACAGTGTTATACAGCAGGACTGGGGGCGGGGCTGTGACAACCTCTCATCAGTCACTATATACAGTGTTATACAGCAGGACTGGGGGCGGGGCTGTGACAACCTCTCATCAGTCACTATATAGAGTGTTATACAGCAGGACTGGGGGCGGGGCTGTGACAACCTCTCATCAGTCACTATATACAGTGTTATACAGCAGGACTGGGGGCGGGGCTGTGACAACCTCTCATCAGTCACTATATACAGTGTTATACAGCAGGACTGGGGGCGGGGCTGTGACAACCTCTCATCAGTCACTATATACAGTGTTATACAGCAGCAGGACTGGGGGCGGGGCTGTGACAACCTCTCATCAGTCACTATATACAGTGTTATACAGCAGCAGGACTGGGGGCGGGGCTGTGACAACCTCTCATCAGTCACTATATACAGTGTTATACAGCAGGACTGGGGGAGGGGCTGTGACAACCTCTCATCAGTCACTATATACAGTGTTATACAGCAGCAGGACTGGGGGCGGGGCTGTGACAACCTCTCATCAGTCACTATATACAGTGTTATACAGCAGGACTGGGGGCGGGGCTGTGACAACCTCTCATCAGTCACTATATACAGTGTTATACGGCAGGACTGGGGGCGGGGCTGTGACAACCTCCCATCAGTCACTATATACAGTGTTATACAGCAGCAGGACTGGGGGCGGGGCTGTGACAACCTCTCATCAGTCACTATATACAGTGTTATACAGCAGCAGGACTGGGGGCGGGGCTGTGACAACCTCTCATCAGTCACTATATACAGTGTTATACGGCAGGACTGGGGGCGGGGCTGTGACAACCTCCCATCAGTCACTATATACAGTGTTATACAGCAGGACTGGGGGCGGGGCTGTGACACCTCTCATCAGTCACTATATACAGTGTTATACAGCAGCAGGACTGGGGGCGGGGCTGTGACAACCTCTCATCAGTCACTATATACAGTGTTATACAGCAGCAGGACTGGGGGCGGGGCTGTGACAACCTCTCATCAGTCACTATATACAGTGTTATACAGCAGCAGGACTGGGGGCGGGGCTGTGACAACCTCTCATCAGTCACTATATACAGTGTTATACAGCAGGACTGGAGGCGGGGCTGTGACAACCTCTCAACAGTCACTATATACAGTGTTATACAGCAGCAGGACTGGGGGCGGGGCTGTGACAACCTCTCATCAGTCACTATATACAGTGTTATACAGCAGCAGGACTGGGGGCGGGGCTGTGACAACCTCTCATCAGTCACTATATACAGTGTTATACAGCAGGACTGGGGGCGGGGCTGTGACAACCTCTCATCAGTCACTATATACAGTGTTATACAGCAGCAGGACTGGGGGCGGGGCTGTGACAACCTCTCATCAGTCACTATATACAGTGTTATACAGCAGCAGGACTGGGGGCGGGGCTGTGACAACCTCTCATCAGTCACTATATACAGTGTTATACAGCAGGACTGGGGGCGGGGCTGTGACAACCTCTCATCAGTCACTATATACAGTGTTATACAGCAGCAGGACTGGGGGCGGGGCTGTGACAACCTCTCATCAGTCACTATATACAGTGTTATACAGCAGGACTGGGGGCGGGGCTGTGACAACCTCTCATCAGTCACTATATACAGTGTTATACAGCAGCAGGACTGGGGGCGGGGCTGTGACAACCTCTCATCAGTCACTATATACAGTGTTATACAGCAGGACTGGGGGCGGGGCTGTGACAACCTCTCATCAGTCACTATATACAGTGTTATACAGCAGGACTGGGGGCGGGGCTGTGACAACCTCTCATCAGTCACTATATACAGTGTTATACAGCAGCAGGACTGGGGGCGGGGCTGTGACAACCTCTCATCAGTCACTATATACAGTGTTATACAGCAGCAGGACTGGGGGCGGGGCTGTGACAACCTCTCATCAGTCACTATATACAGTGTTATACAGCAGCAGGACTGGGGGCGGGGCTGTGACAACCTCTCATCAGTCACTATATACAGTGTTATACAGCAGCAGGACTGGGGGCGGAGCTGTGACAACCTCTCATCAGTCACTATATACAGTGTTATATAGCAGGACTGGGGGCGGGGCTGTGACAACCTCTCATCAGTCACTATATACAGTGTTATACAGCAGCAGGACTGGGGGCGGGGCTATGACAACCTCTCATCAGTCACTATATACAGTGTTATACAGCAGGACTGGGGGCGGGGCTGTGACAACCTCTCATCAGTCACTATATACAGTGTTATACAGCAGCAGGACTGGGGGCGGGGCTGTGACAACCTCTCATCAGTCACTATATACAGTGTTATACAGCAGAAGGACTGGGGGCGGGGCTGTGACAACCTCTCATCAGTCACTATATACAGTGTTATACAGCAGGACTGGGGGCGGGGCTGTGACAACCTCCCATCAGTCACTATATACAGTGTTATACAGCAGCAGGACTGGGGGCGGGGCTGTGACAACCTCTCATCAGTCACTATATACAGTGTTATACAGCAGGACTGGGGGCGGGGCTGTGACAACCTCTCATCAGTCACTATATACAGTGTTATACAGCAGGACTGGGGGCGGGGCTGTGACAACCTCTCATCAGTCACTATATACAGTGTTATACAGCAGCAGGACTGGGGGCGGGGCTGTGACAACCTCTCATCAGTCACTATATACAGTGTTATACAGCAGGACTGGGGGCGGGGCTGTGACAACCTCTCATCAGTCACTATATACAGTGTTATACAGCAGCAGGACTGGGGGCGGGGCTGTGACAACCTCTCATCAGTCACTATATACAGTGTTATACAGCAGCAGGACTGGGGGCGGGGCTGTGACAACCTCTCATCAGTCACTATATACAGTGTTATACAGCAGCAGGACTGGGGGCGGGGCTGTGACAACCTCTCATCAGTCACTATATACAGTGTTATACAGCAGGACTGGGGGCGGGGCTGTGACAACCTCTCATCAGTCACTATATACAGTGTTATACAGCAGCAGGACTGGGGGCGGGGCTGTGACAACCTCTCATCAGTCACTATATACAGTGTTACACAGCAGTACTGGGGGCGGGGCTGTGACAACCTCTCATCAGTCACTATATACAGTGTTACACAGCAGGACTGGGGGCGGGGCTGTGACAACCTCTCATCAGTCACTATATACAGTGTTATACAGCAGGACTGGGGGCGGGGCTGTGACAACCTCTCATCAGTCACTATATACAGTGTTATACAGCAGGACTGGGGGCGGGGCTGTGACAACCTCTCATCAGTCACTATATACAGTGTTATACAGCAGCAGGACTGGGGGCGGGGCTGTGACAACCTCTCATCAGTCACTATATACAGTGTTATACAGCAGCAGGACTGGGGGCGGGGCTGTGACAACCTCTCATCAGTCACTATATACAGTGTTATACAGCAGCAGGACTGGGGGCGGAGCTGTGACAACCTCTCATCAGTCACTATATACAGTGTTATACAGCAGCAGGACTGGGGGCGGGGCTGTGACAACCTCTCATCAGTCACTATATACAGTGATATACAGCAGGACTGGGGGCGGGGCTGTGACAACCTCTCATCAGTCACTATATACAGTGTTATACAGCAGGACTGGGGGCGGGGCTGTGACAACCTCTCATCAGTCACTATATACAGTGTTATACAGCAGCAGGACTGGGGGCGGGGCTGTGACAACCTCTCATCAGTCACTATATACAGTGTTATACAGCAGCAGGACTGGGGGCGGGGCTGTGACAACCTCTCATCAGTCACTATATACAGTGTTATACAGCAGCAGGACTGGGGGCGGAGCTGTGACAACCTCTCATCAGTCACTATATACAGTGTTATACAGCAGCAGGACTGGGGGCGGGGCTGTGACAACCTCTCATCAGTCACTATATACAGTGATATACAGCAGGACTGGGGGCGGGGCTGTGACAACCTCTCATCAGTCACTATATACAGTGTTATACAGCAGGACTGGGGGCGGGGCTGTGACAACCTCTCATCAGTCACTATATACAGTGTTATACAGCAGGACTGGGGGAGGGGCTGTGACAACCTCTCATCAGTCACTATATACAGTGTTATACAGCAGCAGGACTGGGGGCGGGGCTGTGACAACCTCTCATCAGTCACTATATACAGTGTTATACAGCAGCAGGACTGGGGACGGGGCTGTGACAACCTCTCATCAGTCACTATATACAGTGTTATATAGCAGGACTGGGGGCGGGGCTGTGACAACCTCTCATCAGTCACTATATACAGTGTTATACAGCAGCAGGACTGGGGGGCGGGGCTATGACAACCTCTCATCAGTCACTATATACAGTGTTATACAGCAGGACTGGGGGCGGGGCTGTGACAACCTCTCATCAGTCACTATATACAGTGTTATACAGCAGAAGGACTGGGGGCGGGGCTGTGACAACCTCTCATCAGTCACTATATACAGTGTTATACAGCAGGACTGGGGGCGGGGCTGTGACAACCTCCCATCAGTCACTATATACAGTGTTATACAGCAGCAGGACTGGGGGCGGGCTGTGACAACCTCTCATCAGTCACTATATACAGTGTTATACAGCAGGACTGGGGGCGGGGCTGTGACAACCTCTCATCAGTCACTATATACAGTGTTATACAGCAGGACTGGGGGCGGGGCTGTGACAACCTCTCATCAGTCACTATATACAGTGTTATACAGCAGCAGGACTGGGGGCGGGGCTGTGACAACCTCTCATCAGTCACTATATACAGTGTTATACAGCAGGACTGGGGGCGGGGCTGTGACAACCTCTCATCAGTCACTATATACAGTGTTATACAGCAGCAGGACTGGGGGCGGGGCTGTGACAACCTCTCATCAGTCACTATATACAGTGTTATACAGCAGCAGGACTGGGGGCGGGGCTGTGACAACCTCTCATCAGTCACTATATACAGTGTTATACAGCAGCAGGACTGGGGGCGGGGCTGTGACAACCTCTCATCAGTCACTATATACAGTGTTATACAGCAGGACTGGGGGCGGGGCTGTGACAACCTCTCATCAGTCACTATATACAGTGTTATACAGCAGCAGGACTGGGGGCGGGGCTGTGACAACCTCTCATCAGTCACTATATACAGTGTTACACAGCAGTACTGGGGGCGGGGCTGTGACAACCTCTCATCAGTCACTATATACAGTGTTACACAGCAGGACTGGGGGCGGGGCTGTGACAACCTCTCATCAGTCACTATATACAGTGTTATACAGCAGGACTGGGGGAGGGGCTGTGACAACCTCTCATCAGTCACTATATACAGTGTTATACAGCAGGACTGGGGGCGGGGCTGTGACAACCTCTCATCAGTCACTATATACAGTGTTATACAGCAGGACTGGGGGCGGGGCTGTGACAACCTCTCATCAGTCACTATATACAGTGTTATACAGCAGCAGGACTGGGGGCGGGGCTGTGACAACCTCTCATCAGTCACTATATACAGTGATATACAGCAGGACTGGGGGCGGGGCTGTGACAACCTCTCATCAGTCACCTGGTCACATCTATAGACAGCAGTCATGTCCCTGCTATAGGGGGGCCCGGTCTGTCCTCACAGGCTCCTGGGGTGTGGGGGCCTCACTGATGGGGTCGGGGTACTTACCAGCAATGTTGGAAACTGCTCCCTTATCAGGGTGTAGTACTCTTCCTCACTCAGGGTACGAGAATTCCCATTTGATTTTGCATAAACATTGAATATATCAATAAAGGTGACCACACAGGACTCCAGAGTCTCCACATCCTGAGAAGATCAGAGATAAGGTCAGCGGCAGCAATACCAGAACACATCCTGCACATTGTACAAGCACTAGAGATAGGGGGCGCTATATCAGTCTCCAGATTCCCTCCCTCTGTACTATCCAGTGGGGCCCCTGTATCTATAATGAAGGGCCCCTGTATCACGATGGCGCCACTTCTTGTAACATCTCTTGTGTTATAGATTTGGCGCACGTTTCTTACTGTCCTATTGTGTATTGTTCACCAACATCATGTGACTGTGTATAATGTATACAGGGTGCAGGGCAGGGGGCGGCCATTGTACTGTATCCAATCAGGACTGTAGTTCAGGAGAAGACCTGGTGGAGAATGTGCTCAAGGAGGAAGAAAACTACTGTGATCCCAGGTGTCACTTCTATAAAGATATCGCTATACTTATAAGCTGGCGGTATAGAAGCTTCACAAAGGGGTTAATAACCATACAGACACCATTCTCTGCCCCTCCCCCCATATACAGTGCAGAGGATATAGGTAATCATAATTCAGAAGATAACAAGGTACAGTATACAGCAGATATGAGTGATACAGGGTAATAAGATACAGTATACAGCAGATATGAGTGATACAGGGTAATAAGATACAGTATACAGCAGATATGAGTGATACACAGGTAATAAGATACAGTATACAGCATATATGACTGATACAGGGGTGACAAGATACAGTATACAGCAGATACGATACAGGGGTAATAAGATACAGTATACAGTATATATCACTGATACAGGAGTAATAAGATACAGTATACAGCAGATATGACTGATACACAGGTAATAAGATACAGTATACAGCAGATATCACTGATACACAGGTAATAAGATACACTATACAGCAGATATGACTGATACAGGGGTGACAAGATACAGTCTACAGCAGATATGATACAGGGGTAATAAGATACAGTATACAGCAAATATGTCTGATACAGGGGTAATAAGATACAGTATACAGCAGATATGACTGATACAGGGGTAATAAGATACAGTATACAGTAGATATGACTGATACAGGGGTGACAAGATACAGTATACAGCAGATATGCCTGATACAGGGGTAATAAGATACAGTATACAGTAGATATGACTGATACAGGGGTGACAAGATACAGTATACAGCAGATATGTATGATACAGGGGTAATAAGATACAGTATACAGCAGATATGTCTGATACAGGGGTAACAAGATACAGTATACAGCAGATATGATACAGGGGTAATAAGATACAGTATACAGCAGATATGACTGATACACAGGTAATAAGATACAGTATACAGCAGATATGTCTGATACAGGGGTAACAAGATACAGTATACAGCAGATATGATACAGGGGTAATAAGATACAGTATACAGCAGATATGACTGATACAGAGGTAATAAGATAAAAGGTGACATTTTTTACCATCTGGAACCTTTATTATATACCTCTTACTATATACCATGTACATCTGTCTCCAGTGTCAGCCGTTCTGCAGTTGTTGCTTCTCCCTCCACTAATTGTTCTCATGTTTTACTGCTACGATGGTAAGAATGTAATCACAATCTCTACAAGGATAGTAATACTGCCCCCCATTGTGTCAGGTAACATATGGTACTGCAGGGTAAACCAAACCACATACTTGTGCCCTGCCCTTGTATTCATTGTTACACTGAGGAGTAAAAGGGTAACAATGTTCTGACCTTGTGACTTTGAGGCTCCAGATCTCCCCATCACTACAGCCTGGAAGGTGAGACCCTTCATGTTACAGATCAGAACATCAAACTACATCATGTGACTGCCTGGACAGGTGGAAGAATACAACATTAAGCCCGTCCATCCATTCAATAGCCAAGAGGTGACGTCCAGGCAAAATATCAGAGTCAAGAATTTGGCTCCTTGCAAGATAAGGTCTATTAGTTCTGGGGCCACAAACATGGCGGTGCTGGTCTCTTGTATTATTCATAATATTAAAACCACAGACATAAATGCAAACAATTGACGCGCGTTACACATGTCCAGATGGTGGCTGAAAATAAGGTGGATTGGGGCCACACGGTGGCTCAGTGGTTAGCACTGCAGCCTTGCAGCGCTGGAGTCCTGGTGTTCAAATCCCAGCAAGGGCAAAAAACCATCTGCAAGGAGTCTGTATGTTCTCCCCGTGTTTGCATGGATTTCCATCCCATATTCCAAAAAAAGACATACTGATAGGGAAAAATGTACATTGTGAGCTCTATGTGGGGCTCACAATCTACATTTAAAAAAAAATAAAAAAATAAAAAATAAGGTGGATTAGCCACAACTTCAATAATGTCGTAAGAAGCACTGGCTAAAGTTTTCAAAGAAGTACCAAACCAGGACAGTAGAAAATTGACCATGCAGAAGAGACCTGGGATCAGATTTCTACCTAGACATGCTTAAATCTGATCAAGAGCATTCCCAGAAGGATTCAGGCAGTTGTGAAAGCTAAAGGTGGAGCTAAACAAACAAACAAAATAATAAATAAAATGTATACTTTTAGGAACAAAACAGTAACAATGCGGTGCCATGAGAAGAGTCTGCAGAACCGACCGTATACCAAATAGTTACATGTATGTATGAGAGAGCCGAGAGGATTGTATGTAACATGAAGGCTCTCACCTTCCAGGCTGTAGTGATGGGGAGCTCTGGAGCCTGAAGGTCACAAGGTCAGCACATTGTTACCCTTTCGCTCCTCAGAGTATAGCAGGGTTTATTACTACATACCATAGTGATACTATAGTGTCCTCTGAGAGATTCCACAACGGTTGGGGGAGTTCACACGGAGTAACGTGCCGTGTGATGTGGCACGTATACGCTGTGTGAGATTTGGCGGGCCGTATACGCTCCCATTGATTTCAATGGGAGTGTGGATCGTAAACGCTGTGTTATTTTGCAGCCGTGATACGCGTGTAATACATTGAAAGCAAAAGGAAAAAAGCCTCCCATTCATTTCAAGTCAATGGGAACTGCTTTTTACGCGCTCATTCTGAATGTCTTTTTACGCTCAGAATGAGCGCAGCGTTACACCGTGTGAAGGCTCCCTTAGATTGATTTAGTTCTGCATAACCCTCTATCCTGAGTCTTTTTTCCATGACTGTCTTGAGCAAAAGGTGCTACATACACAGCAAAAACACAAGCCCTTAACACAACAATAGGTTCAAGGAAAGAACCAAGGAAATAACCAGATCCCTATGAAGCTCAACTATAAATACGGATCCTTTCACCATGTTTCATTTATAGCCTTCAAGCTCTTATCTATTGTATTTTCCTGCCATCACACTATAGCTACATGTAGTAAGAGTTCACTCCCCATCTATATACATACTAACACCACCCAAATCATGTACCACTAATCTCATCTACAAAACTAGTCTGCACACGTGTCAAGGAGATCGCTACAAAGCATCAGAGGTTTCATCTATGATCAGGTCCATTAGGAGAACCCAAAGGCTGAACCCCATTTCCTAATGTAATTACCTATTAGATTCCCAGTAAGAGAAAAGACTTATTAATGTAATGAGACAAAAAGCCCAGAACTATTCCCGGGCGGACGGTGGGATTGTGTACCCAGTAGGCTTAGTGCCAATCTCAGGGGTCTCTGATTAATAACATGTATATAAGACTCATCTACAGGACCATTAATAATACTGTAACAGGTAAGTGTAGAGTTACTACCAAAGTAATAGAAATGCCATCCCATAACAGGTTTATCTCTTACCCTATAGGATACTAAACCTAACAGACATATGGACAGTCACCTATAGCGGTATAATCCTATTATGGACAGTCACCTATAGCGGTATAATCCTATTATGGACAGTCACCTATAGCGGTATAATCCTATTATGGACAGTCACCTATAGCGGTATAATCCTATTATGGACAGTCACCTATAGCGGTATAATCCTATTATCAGGCCATACCTGAGCATAAAGTGACATAAGCAGCATGTAATAATCCAGCGAAAGGAACAGAGAGCCTTCACTTCACAGTCTAGTAACATCTGTACTGAGCAGCGAGACACTAGAGAAGGGGTCAGATACTTCACCATAGCTTAGAGGAGACCCTATTAGAAGAACCCCTATTAGAGGAACCCCTATTAGAGGAGCCCCTATTAGAGGAGCCCCTATTAGACGAATCCCCTATTAGAGGAGCCCCTATTAGAGGAACCCCTATTAGAGGAGCCCCTATTAGAGGAGCCCCTATTAGAGGACCCACTATTAGAGGAACCCCTATTAGAGGAGCCCCTATTAGACGAATCCCCTATTAGAGGAGCCCCTATTAGAGGAACCCCTATTAGAGGAGCCCCTATTAGAGGAGCCCCTATTAGATGGAGACCCTATTAGAGGAGCCCCTATTAGAGGAACCCCTATTAGAGGACCCCCTATTAGAGGAGCCCCTATTAGAGGAACCCCCTATTAGAGGAGCCCCTATTAGAGGAGCCCCTATTAGAGGAGCCCCTATTAGAGGAGCCCCTATTAGATGGAGACCCTATTAGAGGAGCCCCTATTAGAGGAGCCCCTATTAGAGGAACCCCTATTAGAGGACCCACTATTAGAGGAGCCCCTATTAGAGGAGCCCCTATTAGAGGAACCCCTATTAGAGGAGCCCCTATTAGAGGAGTCCCTATTAGAGGAGCCCCTATTAGAGGAGCCCCTATTAGAGGAGCCCCTATTAGAGGAGTCCCTGTTAGAGGACCCACTATTAGAGGAGCCCCTGTTAGAGGACCCACTATTAGAGGAGCCCCTATTAGAGAACCCACTATTAGAGGAGCCCCTATTAGAGGAGACCCTATTAGAGGAGACCCTATTAGAAGAACCCCTATTAGATGGAGCCCCTATTAGAGGAACCCCCTATTAGAGGAACCCCTATTAGAGGAACCCCCTATTAGAGCAGACCCTATTAGAGGAGACCCTATTAGAGGAGCCCCTATTAGAGGAGCCCCTATTAGAGGAGCCCCTATTAGAGGAGCCCCTATTAGAGGAGCCCCTATTAGAGGAACCCCCAGTAGCATCAGATGGATACAAACAGATTAATTCAATTCTCTTACCCTGGATTTTCGCATCCATATGGAGTTGGAGCCCATTAGCAGCAGCAGCACTATCAGCAGAGCTCTCATCTTCACCAGAAGGTTTCCGTACTGTCAGCAGTGGTGAGTTGTCACTTAGTAAGTGATGTGGAGCCCAGACATAGAAGGGGGTGTGGGGGGGGGGGACTCTTTGTATTGGCAGAGGAGAATCCAGGTGGAATTGTCCTATAGCCTGACTGCTGGGGATGTCATCAGCATTACCTGGAAGGGCTCCTCCTATCCAGGACTTGGAAAGATGGCCATCATGTAGACCATATGGGATGTGCTCAGGGTCCAGCTCATGTCCAGCTTATGTCATTCACTTTGTATCCAACACAACTGCACAACATCATCCATCAAAGGTCCATGAGCCAAAGACAAGAGAGACTCCTGAAGACAATCTAATCCAGTCTCAGTAGCTGCAGAATCTCCCGTGTGTGACAAGTTCAGGGCTTTGTGGGGTGTGTGAGCCTCCTAGACATCAGCGCCAGACTTCATGTGTGACTACATTGTAACCCTTTGTGTTGTCAGACTTTAGCTGAGTTGTGTATCAGAGTCAGTTCTAGCGTTCAGCCTTACTCCATGTAATAGGATGACTAGTTCTATGTGTAAGTCTGCCATATGGCGCTGTGTTACCGTCCTGTCTGCGCCCTGATCACTGATATGTGCAGGACGGTGTCTGGAGGCTTCTACTATACACTATGTCATGGATTGTGTGTGCTGTGTGTTGTGTAGCAATGGAGGTGTGTACATTGTACTATGTTCTCAACCACTAGAGAAAAAGTCCACACATGACATGTATAAAACCTAAATATTTTACATAGCAATAAAAAATAATCAGAAGCTCCAAATATAAAGCTAGAAGGGGAAGGACAAGTATAGACAGAATACCCGAGAACAACTATATTAGTGTGTACGGGGAAGCAATACACATATATTATAGGAACAGAATGGCGCAGGTAGGGGTGGAGTCTCATACACTATACATAGGTGTCAGTAATGAGATAAGAGACTGATGGAAGACTAATAGTAAGATTATTGGGAGCCTGGAATATAACAGAGCCGCACCAAGAAGACATGGAGGCAAACCAGACACAGCGCTGATCCCGGCAGTGTTATGTGATGGATACTGTTATGTGTGTTATGTAAGGACTCGAGGAGAACACGAAAACAACATGCAGAAAAATTGATGGAACGACATAGAGACACCAGGGGGCGTCAGTCATGATATCATTGTCTGAAATAATATGTATCTAGAAGCTCCATACAGTTCTTTATAGAAAACATGTGGTACACTGCCGGAGACTGAGACTGTACAGTACAGAGTACACTGCAGGAGACTGAGACTGTACAGTACAGAGTACACTGCCGGAGACTGAGACTGTACAGTACAGAGTACACTGCAGGAGACTGAGACTGTACAGTACAGAGTACACTGCCGGAGACTGAGACTGTACAGTACAGAGTACACTGCCGGAGACTGAGACTGTACAGTACAGAGTACACTGCCGGAGACTGAGACTGTACAGTACAGAGTACACTGCCGGAGACTGAGACTGTACAGTACAGAGTACACTGCCGGAGACTGAGACTGTACAGTACAGAGTACACTGCCGGAGACTGAGACTGTACAGTACAGAGTACACTGCCGGAGACTGAGACTGTACGGTACAGAGTACACTGCCGGAGACTGAGACTGTACAGTACAGAGTACACTGCCGGAGACTGAGACTGTACAGTACAGAGTACACTGCAGGAGACTGAGACTGTACAGTACAGAGTACACTGCCGGAGACTGAGACTGTACAGTACAGAGTACACTGCAGGAGACTGAGAATGTACGGTACAGAGTACACTGCAGGAGACTGAGACTGTACAGTACAGAGTACACTGCCGGAGACTGAGACTGTACGGTACAGAGTACACTGCCGGAGACTGAGACTGTACGGTACAGAGTACACTGCCGGAGACTGAGACTGTACGGTACAGAGTACACTGCCGGAGACTGAGACTGTACGGTACAGAGTACACTGCCGGAGACTGAGACTGTACGGTACAGAGTACACTGCCGGAGACTGAGACTGTACAGTACAGAGTACACTGCCGGAGACTGAGACTGTACAGTACAGAGTACACTGCAGGAGACTGAGACTGTACAGTACAGAGTACACTGCCGGAGACTGAGACTGTACGGTACAGAGTACACTGCAGGAGACTGAGAATGTACGGTACAGAGTACACTGCAGGAGACTGAGACTGTACGGTACAGAGTACACTGCCGGAGACTGAGACTGTACGGTACAGAGTACACTGCCGGAGACTGAGACTGTACAGTACAGAGTACACTGCCGGAGACTGAGACTGTACAGTACAGAGTACACTGCAGGAGACTGAGACTGTACAGTACAGAGTACACTGCCGGAGACTGAGACTGTACAGTACAGAGTACACTGCAGGAGACTGAGACTGTACAGTACAGAGTACACTGCCGGAGACTGAGACTGTACAGTACAGAGTACACTGCCGGAGACTGAGACTGTACAGTACAGAGTACACTGCCGGAGACTGAGACTGTACAGTACAGAGTACACTGCAGGAGACTGAGACTGTACAGTACAGAGTACACTGCCGGAGACTGAGACTGTACAGTACAGAGTACACTGCCGGAGACTGAGACTGTACAGTACAGAGTACACTGCCGGAGACTGAGACTGTACAGTACAGAGTACACTGCCGGAGACTGAGACTGTACAGTACAGAGTACACTGCAGGAGACTGAGACTGTACAGTACAGAGTACACTGCCGGAGACTGAGACTGTACAGTACAGAGTACACTGCAGGAGACTGAGAATGTACAGTACAGAGTACACTGCAGGAGACTGAGACTGTACAGTACAGAGTACACCGCCGGAGACTGAGACTGTACGGTACAGAGTACACCGCCGGAGACTGAGACTGTACGGTACAGAGTACACCGCAGGAGACTGAGACTGTACAGTACAGAGTACACCGCAGGAGACTGAGACTGTACAGTACAGAGTACACCGCCGGAGACTGAGACTGTACAGTACAGAGTACACCGCCGGTGACAGACTGTACAGTACAGAGTACACTGCAGGAGACTGAGACTGTACAGTACAGAGTACACTGCCGGAGACTGAGACTGTACAGTACAGAGTACACTGCAGGAGACTGAGACTGTACAGTACAGAGTACACTGCCGGAGACTGAGACTGTACAGTACAGAGTACACTGCCGGAGACTGAGACTGTACAGTACAGAGTACACTGCCGGAGACTGAGACTGTACAGTACAGAGTACACTGCCGGAGACTGAGACTGTACAGTACAGAGTACACTGCCGGAGACTGAGACTGTACAGTACAGAGTACACTGCAGGAGACTGAGACTGTACAGTACAGAGTACACTGCCGGAGACTGAGACTGTACAGTACAGAGTACACTGCCGGAGACTGAGACTGTACAGTACAGAGTACACTGCCGGAGACTGAGACTGTACAGTACAGAGTACACTGCCGGAGACTGAGACTGTACAGTACAGAGTACACTGCAGGAGACTGAGACTGTACAGTACAGAGTACACTGCCGGAGACTGAGACTGTACAGTACAGAGTACACTGCAGGAGACTGAGAATGTACAGTACAGAGTACACTGCAGGAGACTGAGACTGTACAGTACAGAGTACACTGCCGGAGACTGAGACTGTACGGTACAGAGTACACCGCCGGAGACTGAGACTGTACGGTACAGAGTACACCGCAGGAGACTGAGACTGTACAGTACAGAGTACACCGCAGGAGACTGAGACTGTACAGTACAGAGTACACCGCCGGAGACTGAGACTGTACAGTACAGAGTACACTGCCGGTGACAGACTGTACAGTACAGAGTACACTGCAGGAGACTGAGACTGTACAGTACAGAGTACACTGCCGGAGACTGAGACTGTACAGTACAGAGTACACTGCAGGAGACTGAGACTGTACAGTACAGAGTACACTGCAGGAGACTGAGACTGTACAGTACAGAGTACACTGCCGGAGACTGAGACTGTACGGTACAGAGTACACTGCAGGAGACTGAGACTGTACAGTACAGAGTACACCGCCGGAGACTGAGACTGTACAGTACAGAGTACACCGCCGGAGACTGAGACTGTACAGTACAGAGTACACCGCATGAGACTGAGACTGTACAGTACAGAGTACACCGCAGGAGACTGAGACTGTACAGTACAGAGTACACCGCAGGAGACTGAGACTGTACAGTACAGAGTACACCGCCGGAGACTGAGACTGTACAGTACAGAGTACACCGCAGGAGACTGAGACTGTACAGTACAGAGTACACCGCAGGAGACTGAGACTGTACAGTACAGAGTACACCGCAGGAGACTGAGACTGTACAGTACAGAGTACACCGCAGGAGACTGAGACTGTACAGTACAGAGTACACCGCAGGAGACTGAGACTGTACAGTACAGAGTACACCGCAGGAGACTGAGACTGTACAGTACAGAGTACACCGCAGGAGACTGAGACTGTACAGTACAGAGTACACCGCAGGAGACTGAGACTGTACAGTACAGAGTACACTGCGGAGACTGAGACTGTACAGTACAGAGTACACTGCAGGAGACTGAGACTGTACAGTACAGAGTACACTGCAGGAGACTGAGACTGTACAGTACAGAGTACACTGCAGGAGACTGAGACTGTACGGTACAGAGTACACTGCCGGAGACTGAGACTGTACGGTACAGAGTACACTGCAGGAGACTGAGACTGTACGGTACAGAGTACACTGCCCGAGACTGAGACTGTACGGTACAGAGTACACTGCCGGAGACTGAGACTGTACGGTACAGAGTACACTGCCGGAGACTGAGACTGTACAGTACAGAGTACACTGCAGGAGACTGAGACTGTACAGTACAGAGTACACTGCCCGAGACTGAGACTGTACAGTACAGAGTACACTGCCGGAGACTGAGACTGTACAATACAGAGTACACTGCAGGAGACCTAGACTGTACAGTACAGAGTACACTGCAGGAGACTGAGACTGTACAGTACAGAGTACACTGCAGGAGACTGAGACTGTACAGTACAGAGTACACTGCAGGAGACTGAGACTGTACGGTACAGAGTACACTGCAGGAGACTGAGACTGTACGGTACAGAGTACACTGCAGGAGACTGAGACTGTACGGTACAGAGTACACTGCCGGAGACTGAGACTGTACAATACAGAGTACACTGCAGGAGACTGAGACTGTACGGTACAGAGTACACTGCAGGAGACTGAGACTGTACGGTACAGAGTACACTGCAGGAGACTGAGACTGTACGGTACAGAGTACACTGCAGGAGACTGAGACTGTACAGTACAGAGTACACTGCAGGAGACTGAGACTGTACAGTACAGAGTACACTGCAGGAGACTGAGACTGTACAGTACAGAGTACACTGCAGGAGACTGAGACTGTACGGTACAGAGTACACTGCAGGAGACTGAGACTGTACGGTATAGAGTACACTGCAGGAGACTGAGACTGTACGGTACAGAGTACACTGCAGGAGACTGAGACTGTACGGTACAGAGTACACTGCAGGAGACTGAGACTGTACGGTACAGAGTACACTGCAGGAGACTGAGACTGTACGGTACAGAGTACACTGCAGGAGACTGAGACTGTACAGTACAGAGTACACTGCAGGAGACTGAGACTGTACGGTACAGAGTACACTGCAGGAGACTGAGACTGTACGGTACAGAGTACACTGCAGGAGACTGAGACTGTACGGTACAGAGTACACTGCAGGAGACTGAGACTGTACGGTACAGAGTACACTGCAGGAGACTGAGACTGTACAGTACAGAGTACACTGCCGGACTACAGGCCGCCATGTTACCTGCACTGGGAATACCCTACAGACACAGGGATATAGGAGCAGAGAACAGGTCACTACTACAGGCCGCCATGTTACCTGTACTGGGAATACACTACAGACACAGGGATATAAGAGCAGAGAATGAAGGATTATGCAGATAATCTTGTTTCCCTTAGTTCTAACAGCGGCACAATGTCGGGTATTTCGTGCCCCTGTGTGCTGGTAGGACAGGCGCAGTTTTAATTAGCCATGTATTAATTTCACATGGCTCGTTCCCTTTAAGAGGGCACAGATACCTCCCCCCTGTGCGTAAATAACAAGTAATAATACATACATTTCAAATAAACAACAATAGGGGGGGAATCCTTGTGCCGCTGTTAGGACTAAGGGAAACAAGATTATCTACATAATCCTTTGTTCCCTGTCGTCCTTACCAGCGGCACAATGTGGGGAAATAGCAAGTAATCCCCATAAGGGTGGGACATTAAACACAAGCAGAATGTAATACAGTACGCCCGAAGGCAGTAGCTTCTGAACCATACCGATCAAGTCGGTAGTGCTTCACAAAAGTCGATTCTGAAGACCAGGATGCTGCTGCACAAATCTGATCCAAGGCAAGAGCCTTGATTTGCACCCAAGAGGTCGACACTGCCCGTGTCGAGTGGGCCCTTAGGACAGTGGGCGGAGGTAAGTTCTGTTTCACAAACGCCAACTTGATTGCTTCCTTCACCCAGCAGGAGATGGTGGCCTTAGAAGCCTTGCGGCCTTTATGGCCACCTACATAATTTATTAATAAGTTCTCAGATCTCCTGAAAGCGCGCATGCGCTGAAGATAAATCTGCAGGTTCCGGACTAAATCCAGGGTATGCCACCTCTCCTCCTCAGGGGAAGTGGGTACTGGAAAAGGTTGGCAGGCAAATGAGCTGACACACATTTGCCCTAGAAGAAACCTTAGGCCTGAACACTGGCAGAAATCTTAACTGAACACGTCTTCAAAGAAAGCAATGTAAGGAGCTTCCGATGAGAGTGCTTGAAGCTCCCCTACGCTTTTTGCCAAGGTGATAGCGAGGAGAAAAGATACCTTATAGGTCAGCCACTTTAGATCCACCTCCTCCAGGGGTTCGAATGGAGCAACACAAAGTGCCATTAGGACCAGGTTGAGGTCCCATTGGTGGACAGGAGCAGATACTGCTGGTCTCAGCCTAGTTGCCCCTTTTTATAAAGGTGCTCACTAAAGGGTCCTGAGACAACCACCTCCCCAGATAGGCGGACAGAGCGGCTACATGTACCTTCAGGGTAGAAGCTGCAAGCCCTCTGTCTAGGCCGTCCTGAAGGAAATCCAGGATCGCCCTCACAGGGTAATCCGCGCACCAGGCCCGAAAAATATTACCGACCCTACAGTAATTCTTATTGGTAGAGTTGGCTCTGGCGCTGGCTAAAGGCCTTAGGACGCCTTGAGACAGTCCTCTATTCCTTAATAGGGACTGGTCAACCTCCAGGCTGTCAGATTGAATCTCCTCAGATCGTGGTGTCTCAGCTCTCCTTGTGTCACCAGATCTGGGAGGGGGGGAGGCCTCCAATACCTGCCTTGACTCATCCACATGAGCTGGGCAAACCAAGTCCTTTCCGGCCAGAACGGGATTATGGCAATTCCCGAGATTTGGTCCTGTCTGATTTTCATCAATACCTTGGGTATGATGGAAACTGGAGGGAAGATGTATATCAGCCTGAACCTCCATGGGATGGACAGGGCATCCACTGCCAAGGCATTGTCCTCCTGGTACAGGGAACAGAAGGTTTCCACCTTGGTGTTGAGTCGGGTTGCCATGAGGTCGACGTCTGGAAGGCCCCATGCCTGGACAATCTGTTGGAATATGTCTTGATTGAGAGATCATTCTCCTGATACAGGGATACCCCGACTCAACTGATCCGCTACTATGTTCAGGGAGCCCTTTATGTGAACAGCGGATAGGTGGGACAGATTCTTCTCTGCCCACGTGAAGATCAAGTTCGCCTCTCTCAGTAGGGCTGGAACCCTGGTGCCGCCTTGCTTGCTCAAGTATACTACCGTCGTCATGTTGTCTGACCGGATCTTGACTGCCCTCCCTTCGAGAAGAGGGGCGAAGTACTTCAGCGCCAGATAGACTGCTTTTAGCTCCTTCAGGTTGGAGGTTCCTACCTCTGGATTCCTCCACAGACCCTGGACGGTCCTGCCGTCTAGGTGGGCTCCCCATCCCGTATGGGACGCATCCGTTGTCAACAGGGTCCAACGAGGTTGGACCGAGGACCTTCCATCTTTCAGGTGTCTCCACCATCTGAGGGAAAGACGGGTACCGGGAGAAAGGCAGATCTTCCTGTGCAGTCCCCGTGGAGATCCGTTCCAGGTTCTCAACACTTCCATCTGAAGGGGACGCAAATGCCATAAGGCCCAAGGGACCGCCTTGGCTGAAGACGACATTAGGCCTAGGACCCGCATGGTGGTGCAGATGGTGACCCGCCGGGTCTTGAGAAGGCCCTGCACTGCAGCTTCTAACTTTGCTCACCTTGGACGGGATAGGAAAATCTGCATGCTCTGGGAATCCAGAATAAACCCTAGGAATTTCTTCCGGGTGGATGGCACTATTTCTGACTTCTCCCAATTAATCAGCCAACCCAACTCCTGGAGGAAGGAGATGGCTATCCGGAGGTGGTGATGGAGAATTGAAGTAGACTGAGCTTTTATAAGCCAGTCGTCGAGGTAGGGAACCACGAAGAGGCCTTGCAGTTTGAGGGAAGCAGAAACTGGCGCAACCATCTTGGTGAACACGTAGGGGGGTTGACGATATGCCGAATGGCAGAGCAGTGAATTGTAGGCGCTCTCTGTGACCGGCCATAAGAACGGATATGCATAGAAATTTCCTGTGTGGCGGGAAGATGGGAATATGTAAGTAGGCATCCTTCAGGTCCAGGGTAACCATGACCTCGTCGCGCAATAGAAAGTTGGTTACTGAGTCTATGGACTCAATCCTGAATGGCTTTTTCTTTATGAAGAGGTTGAGGAACCGAAGATCTATGATCATCCGCCACCCTCCTGTGGACTTTTGGAACCAGGAATACGGGTGAATAAACTCCTTGTCCCACTTCTGAGGGAGGGACCCTTTCCAGGTCCCCCTTTGCGAAATATTCTGCCACGGAAGCCTCCAGGCAGTCCTGTTGTAGAGCTGGTAAAACCCGCGTAGTGATGAACTGGTCCACTGGAGGGTGTGAGAACTCTATTGCGTACCCCCGCTGAACGACTTGAAGGACCCATGGATCCAAAATGTGAAGATGCCACGCCACGGAAAAATTTGGAAAGGCTCCCTCCTACGGGAGAGCTGGACACAGAGCGAAGCCTCCTCAAAACCCCTTCTTCTTAGGGTCTTCCTTGGGGACCCCCCCGCCCCGCCCCCTTGGGCGGTATCTGGGGCGTCTCTGGTTACCTTGCTGAGACCTGTATTGGGATGTAGAGCCTTGACCCCTAGAAGGGGAAAGCCTTCTTCCTCTGGTCGCTGGCGGTAGCGACCTGCCTTTACCTTCAGCCAGCCCCTCCATTAGGTCGTCCAGCCCCTGGCCGAAAAACTTCCCTGTTGAAAGGGGGAGGGAGCATAAAAAAATTTGGAGGCGACATCAGCCCGCCAAGGATTGAGCCACAAGGGCCACCTGGCAGCGGTATTCAGAGCCATGGCCTTGGAAGCCAGTTTCACCTGCTGTCTTGCTGACTCTCTCAGGAAATCCGTAGCGAGACGGAATTTCCCCATGGATGCCAGGATGACATCCCTGTTGGCCCCGGAGTCGATGTTCCGCTCCAGACGGTCCAACCGGGCTTGAAGCTTATCAGTTACTTCCGTGGAGGCGATGCCCACTGCCATCTGGGCTGAAGCAGACGAATACGCCTTCTTGAGTGTTGAATCCACTCTCCTATCGAGCAAATCTTGGAGGTTTGACCCGTCATCGATAGGCACGACAGTGCGACGGGAGAGCTTTGAGATGGCCAAATCCACCTTGGGCGGAGGACCCCAGCGATCCAGCTGGGAGGAATCAATTGGATATACTGCTTTGAAAGCCCTGGTGGTGACATAAGCTTCCTCCGGCTGCTTCCACTCTTGTTCCATTAAACTGGCCATGGAAGCGTCCACTTGAAAAACCCTCCGCTTTTCAGAGGTGGACGCAGAGGCTTCCCCCTCGCCAACCTGGTCCCACCACCACATGGCCTTCAGCAGCTTGTTAGTCTTCTCACGATGAAAAATGGGTCTGCTAGAACAGGAGGACTGGTCGTCCGATGATATGGACTCATCCTTCACCTGGAGGCACTCCAGGGAGGGCAGCGAAACAGAACGCCTCTCATGCACTGTTTCTTGGTGAGCTGAGCCAGTGATGTACGGATATCCTTTAAGGAATCATCCTGAAAAAAACAAGGATATTTAGAAGCCGGGGGGACCCTACTCCTTTTAGCGGCTAACGTGCTCACCATGTACTCCTTGACCCATGCTACCATATCACTGGTAACGGGTTCCTCCCGCAGAGGTCCCCTGCATTGCTGGCAGCGTGACCAGTCATAGCCTAGAGGCAAAAAATGACATTCAGGATACTCCCACCATTGGGAGAATTACCAGACGAAAGAGACCGCACCTACTATCAGGTAGTAGATTGTCACATTCAATACAAGCCAGATGTCTCCTTTTGAAGACTTCTTCCGTCTCACTTGATCCCCGAGAGGGGTGGAAGACGAAGACATGACAAAGAAACTAGCTTTCAGCGATACCTAAGCATAGGATATGGAACATAAAGGAGTACATTCAAGGAACCATATAAGGAGACTCACCCATCTTCAGTCAGACAACTTACCAAACTTCAGTCGAGTTTGCACTAGAACAAGTGTAGTTGAAGCAGTAACACGAGCCACAACACGGAACCAGCTAGTGGTTTAAACTAGCAGGCAATGAGGGAAGCAGCCATGCCCCTGTTTACAGCCCTGTATCCGGAAAGGGCCGTGGCTTAACAAAAAAATATGTGAGCTCCGTTCCTTGCCCTCCTGAGAGCACTCTCAGGCCTGAGTTGCTCCCTCCCTAGCCAACAGACCCTTGGCACATACCTTGCCTCTATAGCCGCACTGCACTGCTGTCTGCGTGGCCCCGAAGCGGCGGATGCCGAAACCGGAAGTGCCGGTGTCATCTCTATGAGCGCCCGGCCGGGAACCTCCTAGACAGAGAAGGTTCCACGAAACCGGAAGTTCCCCTTCCTGGAGCCGCGCGTACACGCCAGCGGTGCGCGGCTCCACAAAGCCCAAACAAGACGGGACTGCCGGGAATACATGAGGCAAACATTGTGGGAGGGAGGCAGGGATATATGAAGAGATAAAGGAGCCTTTAAACTTACCCCTCTTCTCCGTGCAGGTCTGACACAGAAGTCCAGCAGGCCAGAGTGCTTCACTGAAGATGGCAGGTGAGAACCTGCAACTTACAACTTCTTCCTTCTTTCTCTTTAGGAGGACACAGAGTCCTCTCCACCTGTCCGATCCTTTACACAGGACAGAAAAAAACACACAGGGGGAGGTATCTGTGCCCTCTTAAAGGGAACGAGCCATGTGAAATTAATACATGGCTGATTAAAACTCTGCCTGTCCTACCAGCACACAGGGGCACGAAATACCCGACATTGTGCCGCTGGTAAGGACGACAGGGAACAGGTCACTACTACAGGCCACCATGTTACCTGCACTGGGAATACTCTACAGACACAGGGATATAAGAGCAGAGAACAGGTCACTACTACAGGCCGCCATGTTACCTGTACTGGGAATACACTACAGACACAGGGATATAAGAGCAGAGAACAGGTCACTACTACAGGCCGCCATGTTACCTGCACTGGGAATACTCTACAGACACAGGGATATAAGAGCAGAGAACAGGTCACTACTACAGGCCGCCATGTTACCTGTACTGGGAATACACTACAGACACAGGGATATAAGAGCAGAGAACAGGTCACTACTACAGGCCGCCATGTTACCGGTACTGGGAATACCCTACAGACACAGGGATATAAGAGCAGAGAACAAGTCACTACTACAGGCCGCCATGTTACCTGTACTGGGAATACCCTACAGACACAGGGATATAAGAGCAGAGAACAAGTCACTACTACAGGCCGCCATGTTACCTGTACTGGGAATACCCTACAGACACAGGGATATAAGAGCAGAGAACAGGTCACTACTACAGGCCGCCATGTTACCGGTACTGGGAATACCCTACAGACACAGGGATATAAGAGCAGAGAACATATGACTACTACAGGCCGCCATGTTACCTGTACTGGGAATACCCTACAGACACAGGGATATAAGAGCAGAGAACATATGACTACTACAGGCCGCCATGTTATCAGTACTGGGAATACCCTACAGACACAGGGATATAAGAGCAGAGAACATATGACTACTACAGGCTGCCATGTTACCTGTACTGGGAATACCCTACAGACACAGGGATATAAGAGCAGAGAACAGGTCACTACTACAGGCCGCCATGTTACCTGTACTGGGAATACACTACAGACACAGGGATATAAGAGCAGAGAACAGGTCACTACTACAGGCCGCCATGTTACCTGCACTGGGAGTACTCTACAGACACAGGGATATAAGAGCAGAGAACAGGTCACTACTACAGGCCGCCATGTTACCTGTACTGGGAATACCCTACAGACACAGGGATATAAGAGCAGAGAACAGGTCACTACTACAGGCCGCCATGTTACCTGTACTGGGAATACACTACAGACACAGGGATATAAGAGCAGAGAACAGGTCACTACTACAGGCCGCCATGTTACCGGTACTGGGAATACCCTACAGACACAGGGATATAAGAGCAGAGAACAAGTCACTACTACAGGCCGCCATGTTACCTGTACTGGGAATACCCTACAGACACAGGGATATAAGAGCAGAGAACAAGTCACTACTACAGGCCGCCATGTTACCTGTACTGGGAATACCCTACAGACACAGGGATATAAGAGCAGAGAACATATGACTACTACAGGCTGCCATGTTACCTGTACTGGGAATACCCTACAGACACAGGGATATAAGAGCAGAGAACAGGTCACTACTACAGGCCGCCATGTTACCGGTACTGGGAATACCCTACAGACACAGGGATATAAGAGCAGAGAACATATGACTACTACAGGCCGCCATGTTACCTGTACTGGGAATACCCTACAGACACAGGGATATAAGAGCAGAGAACATATGACTACTACAGGCCGCCATGTTATCAGTACTGGGAATACCCTACAGACACAGGGATATAAGAGCAGAGAACAAGTCACTACTACAGGCCGCCATGTTACCTGTACTGGGAATACCCTACAGACACAGGGATATAGGAGCAGAGAACAGGTCACTACTACAGGCCGCCATGTTACCTGTACTGGGAATACCCTACAGACACAGGGATATAAGAGCAGAGAACAGGTCACTACTACAGGCTGCCATGTTACCTGTACTGGGAATACCCTACAGACACAGGGATATAAGAGCAGAGAACAGGTCACTACTACAGGCCGCCATGTTACCTGTACTGGGAATACCCTACAGACACTGGGATATAAGAGCAGAGAACAAGTCACTACTACAGGCCGCCATGTTACTAGTACTGGGAATACCCTACAGACACAGGGATATAAGAGCAGAGAAAAAGTCACCACTACAGGCCGCCATGTTACCTGTACTGGGAATACCCTACAGACACAGGGATATAAGAGCAGAGAACAAGTCACTACTACAGGCCGCCATGTTACCTGTACTGGGAATACCCTACAGACACAGGGATATAAGAGCAGAGAACAGGTCACTACTACAGGCCGCCATGTTACCTGTACTGGGAATACCCTACAGACACAGGGATATAAGAGCAGAGAACAAGTCACTACTACAGGCTGCCATGTTACCTGTACTGGGAATACCCTACAGACACAGGGATATAAGAGCAGAGAACAGGTCACTACTACAGGCTGCCATGTTACCTGTACTGGGAATACCCTACAGACACAGGGATATAAGAGCAGAGAACAAGTCACTACTACAGGCCGCCATGTTACCTGTACTGAGAATACCCTACAGACTCAGGGATATAAGAGCAGAGAACAGGTCACTACTACAGGCCGCCATGTTACCTGTACTGGGAATACCCTACAGACACAGGGATATAAGAGCAGAGAACAAGTCACTACTACAGGCCGCCATGTTACCTGTACTGGGAATACCCTACAGACTCAGGGATATAAGAGCAGAGAACAGGTAACTACTACAGGCCGCCATGTTACCGGTACTGGGAATACCCTACAGACACAGGGATATAAGAGCAGAGAAGAAGTCACTACTACAGGCCGCCATGTTACCTGTACTGGGAATACTCTACAGACACAGGGATATAAGAGCAGAGAACAGGTCACTACTACAGGCCGCCATGTTACCTGTACTGGGAATACTCTACAGACACATGGATATAAGAGCAGAGAACAGGTCACTACTACAGGCCGCCATGTTACCTGTACTGGGAATACCCTACAGACTCAGGGATATAAGAGCAGAGAACAGGTCACTACTACAGGCCGCCATGTTACCTGTACTGGGAATACCCTACAGACTCAGGGATATAAGAGCAGAGAACAGGTCACTACTACAGGCCGCCATGTTACCTGTACTGGGAATACTCTACAGACACAGGGATATAAGAGCAGAGAACAGGTCACTACTACAGGCCGCCATGTTACCGGTACTGGGAATACTCTACAGACACAGGGATATAAGAGCAGAGAACAGGTCACTACTACAGGCCGCCATGTTACCGGTACTGGGAATACTCTACAGACACAGGGATATAAGAGCAGAGAACAGGTCACTACTACAGGCCGCCATGTTACCTGTACTGGGAATACACTACAGACACAGGGATATAAGAGCAGAGAACAGGTCACTACTACAGGCCGCCATGTTACCTGCACTGGGAATACTCTACAGACACAGGGATATAAGAGCAGAGAACAGGTCACTACTACAGGCCGCCATGTTACCTGTACTGGGAATACCCTACAGACACAGGGATATAAGAGCAGAGAACAGGTCACTACTACAGGCCGCCATGTTACCTGTACTGGGAATACACTACAGACACAGGGATATAAGAGCAGAGAACAGGTCACTACTACAGGCCACCATGTTACCGGTACTGGGAATACCCTACAGACACAGGGATATAAGAGCAGAGAACAAGTCACTACTACAGGCCGCCATGTTACCTGTACTGGGAATACCCTACAGACACAGGGATATAAGAGCAGAGAACAGGTCACTACTACAGGCCGCCATGTTACCGGTACTGGGAATACCCTACAGACACAGGGATATAAGAGCAGAGAACATATGACTACTACAGGCCGCCATGTTACCTGTACTGGGAATACCCTACAGACACAGGGATATAAGAGCAGAGAACATATGACTACTACAGGCCGCCATGTTATCAGTACTGGGAATACCCTACAGACACAGGGATATAAGAGCAGAGAACATATGACTACTACAGGCTGCCATGTTACCTGTACTGGGAATACCCTACAGACACAGGGATATAAGAGCAGAGAACAGGTCACTACTACAGGCCGCCATGTTACCTGTACTGGGAATACCCTACAGACACAGGGATATAAGAGCAGAGAACATATGACTACTACAGGCTGCCATGTTACCTGTACTGGGAATACCCTACAGACACAGGGATATAAGAGCAGAGAACAAGTCACTACTACAGGCCGCCATGTTACCTGTACTGGGAATACCCTACAGACACAGGGATATAGGAGCAGAGAACAGGTCACTACTACAGGCCGCCATGTTACCTGTACTGGGAATACCCTACAGACACAGGGATATAAGAGCAGAGAACAGGTCACTACTACAGGCTGCCATGTTACCTGTACTGGGAATACCCTACAGACACAGGGATATAAGAGCAGAGAACAGGTCACTACTACAGGCCGCCATGTTACTAGTACTGGGAATACCCTACAGACACAGGGATATAAGAGCAGAGAACAGGTCACTACTACAGGCCGCCATGTTACCTGTACTGGGAATACCCTACAGACACTGGGATATAAGAGCAGAGAACAAGTCACTACTACAGGCCGCCATGTTACTAGTACTGGGAATACCCTACAGACACAGGGATATAAGAGCAGAGAAAAAGTCACCACTACAGGCCGCCATGTTACCTGTACTGGGAATACCCTACAGACACAGGGATATAAGAGCAGAGAACAAGTCACTACTACAGGCTGCCATGTTACCTGTACTGGGAATACCCTACAGACACAGGGATATAAGAGCAGAGAACAGGTCACTACTACAGGCCGCCATGTTACCTGTACTGGGAATACCCTACAGACACAGGGATATAAGAGCAGAGAACAAGTCACTACTACAGGCTGCCATGTTACCTGTACTGGGAATACCCTACAGACACAGGGATATAAGAGCAGAGAACAGGTCACTACTACAGGCTGCCATGTTACCTGTACTGGGAATACCCTACAGACACAGGGATATAAGAGCAGAGAACAGGTCACTACTACAGGCCGCCATGTTACCTGTACTGGGAATACACTACAGACACAGGGATATAAGAGCAGAGAACAGGTCACTACTACAGGCCGCCATGTTACCGGTACTGGGAATACCCTACAGACACAGGGATATAAGAGCAGAGAACATATGACTACTACAGGCCGCCATGTTATCAGTACTGGGAATACCCTACAGACACAGGGATATAAGAGCAGAGAACATATGACTACTACAGGCTGCCATGTTACCTGTACTGGGAATACCCTACAGACAAAGGGATATAAGAGCAGAGAACAAGTCACTACTACAGGCCGCCATGTTACCTGTACTGGGAATACCCTACAGACACAGGGATATAAGAGCAGAGAACAAGTCACTACTACAGGCCGCCATGTTACCTGTACTGGGAATACCCTACAGACACAGGGATATAGGAGCAGAGAACAGGTCACTACTACAGGCCGCCATGTTACCTGCACTGGGAATACACTACAGACACAGGGATATAAGAGCAGAGAACAGGTCACTACTACAGGCCGCCATGTTACCTGCACTGGGAATACTCTACAGACACAGGGATATAAGAGCAGAGAACAAGTCACTACTACAGGCCGCCATGTTACCTGTACTGGGAATACCCTACAGACACAGGGATATAAGAGCAGAGAACAGGTCACTACTACAGGCCGCCATCTTACCGGTACTGGGAATACCCTACAGACACAGGGATATAAGAGCAGAGAACAAGTCACTACTACAGGCCGCCATGTTACCTGTACTGGGAATACACTACAGACACAGGGATATAAGAGCAGAGAACAGGTCACTACTACAGGCCGCCATCTTACCGGTACTGGGAATACCCTACAGACACAGGGATATAAGAGCAGAGAACAAGTCACTACTACAGGCCGCCATGTTACCTGTACTGGGAATACCCTACAGACACAGGGATATAAGAGCAGAGAACAGGTCACTACTACAGGCCGCCATGTTACCTGTACTGGGAATAGCCTACAGACACAGGGATATAAGAGCAGAGAACAGGTCACTACTACAGGCCGCCATGTTACCTGTACTGGGAATACCCTACAGACATAGGGATATAAGAGCAGAGAACAAGTCACTACTACAGGCCGCCATGTTACCTGTACTGGGAATACTCTACAGACACAGGGATATAAGAGCAGAGAACAAGTCACTACTACAGGCCGCCATGTTACCTGTACTGGGAATACCCTACAGACACAGGGATATAAGAGCAGAGAACAAGTCACTACTACAGGCCGCCATGTTACCTGTACTGAGAATACCCTACAGACTCAGGGATATAAGAGCAGAGAACAGGTCACTACTACAGGCCGCCATGTTACCTGTACTGGGAATACCCTACAGACACAGGGATATAAGAGCAGAGAACAAGTCACTACTACAGGCCGCCATGTTACCTGTACTGGGAATACCCTACAGACTCAGGGATATAAGAGCAGAGAACAGGTAACTACTACAGGCCGCCATGTTACCGGTACTGGGAATACCCTACAGACACAGGGATATAAGAGTAGAGAAGAAGTCACTACTACAGGCCGCCATGTTACCTGTACTGGGAATACTCTACAGACACAGGGATATAAGAGCAGAGAACAGGTCACTACTACAGGCCGCCATGTTACCTGTACTGGGAATACTCTACAGACACATGGATATAAGAGCAGAGAACAGGTCACTACTACAGGCCGCCATGTTACCTGTACTGGGAATACCCTACAGACTCAGGGATATAAGAGCAGAGAACAGGTCACTACTACAGGCCGCCATGTTACCTGTACTGGGAATACCCTACAGACTCAGGGATATAAGAGCAGAGAACAGGTCACTACTACAGGCCGCCATGTTACCTGTACTGGGAATACTCTACAGACACAGGGATATAAGAGCAGAGAACAGGTCACTACTACAGGCCGCCATGTTACCGGTACTGGGAATACTCTACAGACACAGGGATATAAGAGCAGAAAACAGGTCACTACTACAGGCCGCCATGTTACCGGTACTGGGAATACTCTACAGACACAGGGATATAAGAGCAGAGAACAGGTCACTACTACAGGCCGCCATGTTACCTGTACTGGGAATACCCTACAGACACAGGGATATAAGAACAGAGAACAGGTCACTACTACAGGCCGCCATGTTACCTGTACTGGGAATACCCTACAGAGACAGGGATATAGGAGCAGAGAACAGGTCACTACTACAGGCCGCCATGTTACCTGTACTGGGAATACTCTACAGACACAGGGATATAAGAGCAGAGAACAGGTCACTACTACAGGCCGCCATGTTACCTGTACTGGGAATACCCTACAGAAACAGGGATATAAGAGAAGAGAACAAGCCACTACTACAGGCCGCCATGTTACTAGTACTGGGAATACCCTACAGACACAGGGATATAAGAGCAGAGAACAAGTCACTACTACAGGCCGCCATGTTACTAGTACTGGGAATACCCTACAGACACAGGGATATAAGAGCAGAGAAAAAGTCACCACTACAGGCCGCCATGTTACCTGTACTGGGAATACACTACTGAGACAGGGATATACAGTAAGAGCAGACAACAGGTCACTACTACAGGCTGCCATGTTACCTGTACTGGGAATACCCTACAGACACAGGGATAGAAGAGCAGAGAACAAGCCACTACTACAGGCTGCCATGTTACCTGTACTGGGAATACCCTACAGACACAGGGATATAAGAGCAGAGAACAGGTCACTACTACAGGCTGCCATGTTACCGGTACTGGGAATACCCTACAGACACAGGGATATAGGAGCAGAGAACAAGTCACTACTACAGGCCGCCATGTTACCTGTACTGGGAATACCCTACAGACACGGGGATATAAGAGCAGAGAACAGGTCACTACTACAGGCCGCCATGTTACCTGTACTGGGAATACCCTACAGACACAGGGATATAAGAGCAGAGAACAGGTCATTACTACAGGCCGCCATGTTACCTGTACTGGGAATACCCTACAGACACAGGGATATAAGAGCAGAGAACAAGTCACTACTACAGGCCGCCATGTTACCTGTACTGGGAATACCCTACAGACACAGGGATATAAGAGCAGAGAACAAGTCACTACTACAGGCCGCCATGTTACCTGTACTGGGAATACCCTACAGACACAGGGATATAAGAACAGAGAACAAGTCACTACTACAGGCCGCCATGTTACCTGTACTGGGAATACCCTACAGACACAGGGATATAAGAGCAGAGAACAGGTCACTACTACAGGCTGCCATGCTACCTGTACTGGGAATACCCTACAGACACAGGTATATAAGAGCAGTGAACAGGTCACTACTACAGGCCGCCATGTTACTAGTACTGGGAATACCCTACAGACACAGGGATATAAGAGCAGAGAACAGGTCACTACTACAGGCCGCCATGTTACCTGTACTGGGAATACCCTACAGACACTGGGATATAAGAGCAGAGAACAAGTCACTACTACAGGCCGCCATGTTACTAGTACTGGGAATACCCTACAGACACAGGGATATAAGAGCAGAGAAAAAGTCACCACTACAGGCCGCCATGTTACCTGTACTGGGAATACACTACTGAGACAGGGATATACAGTAAGAGCAGACAACAGGTCACTACTACAGGCTGCCATGTTACCTGTACTGGGAATACCCTACAGACACAGGGATAGAAGAGCAGAGAACAAGCCACTACTACAGGCTGCCATGTTACCTGTACTGGGAATACCCTACAGACACAGGGATATAAGAGCAGAGAACAGGTCACTACTACAGGCCGCCATGTTACCTGCACTGGGAATACACTACAGACACAGGGATATAAGAGCAGAGAACAGGTCACTACTACAGGCCGCCATGTTACCTGTACTGGGAATACCCTACAGACACAGGGATATAAAAGCAGAGAACAAGTCACTACTACAGGCTGCCATGTTACCTGTACTGGGAATACCCTACAGACACAGGGATATAAGAGCAGAGAACAGGTCACTACTACAGGCTGCCATGTTACCTGTACTGGGAATACCCTACAGACACAGGGATATAAGAGCAGAGAACAGGTCATTACTACAGGCCGCCATGTTACCTGTACTGGGAATACCCTACAGACACAGGGATATAAGAGCAGAGAACAAGTCACTACTACAGGCCGCCATGTTACCTGTACTGGGAATACCCTACAGACACAGGGATATAGGAGCAGAGAACAAGTCACTACTACAGGCCGCCATGTTACCAGTACTGGGAATACCCTACAGACACAGGGATATAAGAGCAGAGAACAAGTCACTACTACAGGCCGCCATGTTACCTGTACTGGGAATACCCTACAGACACAGGGATATAAGAACAGAGAACAAGTCACTACTACAGGCCGCCATGTTACCTGTACTGGGAATACCCTACAGACACAGGGATATAAGAGCAGAGAACAGGTCACTACTACAGGCTGCCATGTTACCTGTACTGGGAATACCCTACAGACACAGGGATATAAGAGCAGAGAACAGGTCACTACTACAGGCCGCCATGTTACCTGTACTGGGAATACCCTACAGACACGGGGATATAAGAGCAGAGGACAGGTCACTACTACAGGCCGCCATGTTACCTGTACTGGGAATACCCTACAGACACAGGGATATAGGAGCAGAGAACAGGTCACTACTACAGGCCGCCATGTTACCGGTACTGGGAATACCCTACAGACACAGGGATATAAGAGCAGAGAACAGGTCATTACTACAGGCCGCCATGTTACCTGTACTGGGAATACCCTACAGACACAGGAATATAAGAGCAGAGAACAAGTCACTACTACAGGCCGCCATGTTACCTGTACTGGGAATACCCTACAGACACAGGGATATAGGAGCAGAGAACAAGTCACTACTACAGGCCGCCATGTTACCAGTACTGGGAATACCCTACAGACACAGCGATATAAGAACAGAGAACAAGTCACTACTACAGGCCGCCATGTTACCTGTACTGGGAATACCCTACAGACACAGGGATATAAGAACAGAGAACAAGTCACTACTACAGGCCGCCATGTTACCTGTACTGGGAATACCCTACAGACACAGGGATATAAGAGCAGAGAACAGGTCACTACTACAGGCCGCCATGTTACCGGTACTGGGAATACCCTACAGACACAGGGATATAAGAGCAGAGAACATATGACTACTACAGGCTGCCATGTTACCTGTACTGGGAATACCCTACAGACACAGGGATATAAGAACAGAGAACAAGTCACTACTACAGGCCGCCATGTTACCTGTACTGGGAATACCCTACAGACACAGGGATATAGGAGCAGAGAACAGGTCACTACTACAGGCCGCCATGTTACCTGTACTGGGAATACCCTACAGACACAGGGATATAAGAGCAGAGAACAGGTCACTACTACAGGCCGCCATGTTACCGGTACTGGGAATACTCTACAGACACAGGGATATAAGAACAGAGAACAAGTCACTACTACAGGCCGCCATGTTACCTGTACTGGGAATACCCTACAGACACAGGGATATAAGAGCAGAGAACAGGTCACTACTACAGGCTGCCATGTTACCTGTACTGGGAATACCCTACAGACACAGGGATATAAGAGCAGAGAACAGGTCACTACTACAGGCTGCCATGTTACCTGTACTGGGAATACCCTACAGACACAGGGATATAAAAGCAGAGAACAAGTCACTACTACAGGCTGCCATGTTACCTGCACTGGGAATACCCTACAGACACAGGGATATAAGAGCAGAGAACAGGTCACTACTACAGGCCGCCATGTTACCTGTACTGGGAATACCCTACAGACACAGGGATATAAGAGCAGAGAACAGGTCACTACTACAGGCCGCCATGTTACCTGTACTGGGAATACCCTACAGACAAAGGGATATAAGAGAAGAGAACAAGTCACTACTACAGGCCGCCATGTTACCTGTACTGGGAATACTCTACAGACACAGGGATATAAGAGCAGAGAACAAGTCACTACTACAGGCTGCCATGTTACCTGTACTGGGAATACCCTACAGACACAGGGATATAAGAGCAGAGAACAGGTCACTACTACAGGCCGCCATGTTACCTGTACTGGGAATACCCTACAGACACAGGGATATAAGAGCAGAGAACAAGTCACTACTACAGGCCGCCATGTTACCTGTACTGGGAATACCCTACAGACACAGGGATATAAGAGCAGAGAACAGGTCACTACTACAGGCCGCCATGTTACCTGTACTGGGAATACCCTACAGACTCAGGGATATAAGAGCAGAGAACAAGTCACTACTACAGGCCGCCATGTTACCTGTACTGGGAATACCCTACAGACACAGGGATATAAGAGCAGAGAACAGGTCACTACTACAGGCCCCCATGTTACCGGTACTGGGAATACTCTACAGACACAGGGATATAAGAGCAGAGAACAGGTCACTACTACAGGCTGCCATGTTACCTGTACTGGGAATACCCTACAGACACAGGGATATAAGAGCAGAGAACAGGTCACTACTACAGGCCGCCATGTTACCTGTACTGGGAATACCCTACAGACACAGGGATATAAGAGCAGAGAACAGGTCACTACTACAGGCCGCCATGTTACCTGTACTGGGAATACCCTACAGACTCAGGGATATAAGAGCAGAGAACAAGTCACTACTACAGGCCGCCATGTTACCTGTACTGGGAATACCCTACAGACACAGGGATATAAGAGCAGAGAACAGGTCACTACTACAGGCCCCCATGTTACCGGTACTGGGAATACTCTACAGACACAGGGATATAAGAGCAGAGAACAGGTCACTACTACAGGCTGCCATGTTACCTGTACTGGGAATACCCTACAGACACAGGGATATAAGAGCAGAGAACAGGTCACTACTACAGGCCGCCATGTTACCTGTACTGGGAATACCCTACAGACACAGGGATATAAGAGCAGAGAACAGGTCACTACTACAGGCCGCCATGTTACCTGTACTGGGAATACCCTACAGACTCAGGGATATAAGAGCAGAGAACAAGTCACTACTACAGGCCGCCATGTTACCTGTACTGGGAATACCCTACAGACACAGGGATATAAGAGCAGAGAACAGGTCACTACTACAGGCCCCCATGTTACCGGTACTGGGAATACTCTACAGACACAGGGATATAAGAGCAGAGAACAGGTCACTACTACAGGCTGCCATGTTACCTGTACTGGGAATACCCTACAGACACAGGGATATAAGAGCAGAGAACAGGTCACTACTACAGGCCGCCATGTTACCTGTACTGGGAATACCCTACAGACACAGGGATATAAGAGCAGAGAACAGGTCACTACTACAGGCCGCCATCTTACCGGTACTGGGAATACTCTACAGACACAGGGATATAAGAGCAGAGAACAAGTCACTACTACAGGCCGCCATGTTACCTGTACTGGGAATACCCTACAGACACAGGGATATAAGAGCAGAGAACAAGTCACTACTACAGGCCGCCATGTTACCGGTACTGGGAATACCCTACAGACACAGGGATATAAAAGCAGAGTAGGGCTGAGCGTTTGAAACCGGAAAGATCGGAATCCAATCAGCGATCGAGCAAATTTCACTATCGCAATCGGCTGGAAAATGATCAGAAATCGCATTTTAAAAATCAATCCTGAAATTTCAAGATCGGTTCAACCCTACAGCAGAGGAATAGAAAGTCTCTTATAGAGATGAGGGAATCGTAGCACAGTGAATAAGATTCAACCCAAATATTCCAAATTGGTTTTTTTTTTGTTTGTTTTTTTAATGAAACCAAACAATTTAGGATCCATCTCAGGAGGACTAAAATGGCCGCCATGGCACGCATTGTGGTAAATTATTATAGTCCGGGATCTCTTTCTATATCCTCCACCTTCCACAGCAGGTATACACAGCTTATACACTGGTCTTCTCACTATATATCAGTCACACCAATCCATAGATGACAAGGAGACAGCCAAGACCAGGCAGAGATAACCCAAGTGACGTCTGGATAAGATCAGTATGATAATAGTAACCCATAATGTATTCCATAGAAGATATCTACTTGTCCCATTACACATCAGTATCCCATCCCCCTCACCCCTGAAGTTTATGTCCCAGCTGGTTTCACCTTCACAGTTTATCAGGGATTGAAGGTCCTCCAGTCTTCTCTATAGGTTGTTGCACTGGGGCACATATGGTGATGGGTTTCCATATTTCGTATATAACTTACTAGGGGTTACAGTCAGGTTGTGAGGAGTGTGAGGATCTCGGCTTTGCAATGAGGCAAGGAAATCCATGCTGACAGTAAATTCTTTATTTCCCCTTTAACCACAGTACAATAGCAGCGTCCTCCATCTTCAATACACCCCGACCTGACGGCATCTGACCTGGAGGAGCCGAGCTCATTCTCCATCACAGCACCGATATAGATGGAACGGGCAATGAATTCTACTAGAGATGAGCGAACAGTGTTCTATCGAACACATGTTCGATCGGATATCAGGGTGTTTGCCATGTTCGAATCGAATCGAATACCGCGTGGTAAAGTGCGCCAAAATTCGATTCCCCTCCCACCTTCCCTGGCGCCTTTTTTGCACCAATAACAGCGCAGGGGAGGTGGGACAGGAACTACGACACCGGGGGCATTGAAAAAAATTGGAAAAAGTCATTGGCTGCCGAAATCAGGTGACCTCCATTTTAGACGAATAGTGGATTTCAAATCCGGGTCATATGAGAATGTGAACTTTGTGACTATGAGACAGGGATAGCTGTACAGGCAGGGATAGCTAGGGATAACCTTTATTTAGGGGGGAATGTTATTAAAAATAACTTTTTGGGGCTCTATCGGGTGTGTAATTGTGATTTTTGTGAGATAAACTTTTTCCCATAGGGATGCATTGGCCAGCGCTGATTGGCCAGAGTACGGAACTCGACCAATCAGCGCTGGCTCTGCTGGAGGAGGCGGAGTCTAAGATCGCTCCACACCAGTCTCCATTCAGGTCCGACCTTAGACTCCGCCTCCTCCAGCAGAGCCAGCGCTGATTGGCCGAATTCCGTACTCTGGCCAATCAGCACTGGCTAATGCATTGTATTGGCGTGATGAAGCAGTGCTGAATGTGTGTGCTTAACACACACATTCAGCTCTACTTCATCGGGCTAATAGAATGCATTGGCCAATCAGCGCTGGCCAATGCATTCTATTAGCGTGAACTGAGTTTGCACAGGAGTTCTAGTGCACCCTCGGCTCTGCTACATCAGATTGCTACATCTGATGTAGCAGTGCCGAGTGTGCATCAGATGTGTAGTTGAGCAAAACTGACTAGGAATGCATTGGCCAGTCTTCGGCCAATCAGCGCTGGCTCTGCTGGAGGAGGCGGAGTCTAAGGTCGGACCTGAATGGAGACTGGTGTGGAGCGATCTTAGACTCCGCCTCCTCCAGCAGAGCCAGCGCTGATTGGTCGAGTTCCGTACTCTGGCCAATCAGCACTGGCCAATGCATTTCTATGGGGAAAAGTTAGCTTGCGAAAATCTCAAACTGACAGGGATTTCCATGAAATAAAGTGACTTTTATGCCCCCAGACATGCTTCCCCTGCTGTCCCAGTGTCATTCCAGGGTGTTGGTATCATTTCCTGTGGTGTCATAGTGGACTTGGTGACCCTCCAGACACGGATTTGGGTTTCCCCCTTAACGAGTTTATGTTCCCCATAGACTATAATGGGGTTCGAAACCCATTCGAACACACGAACAGTGAGCGGCTGTTCGAATCGAATTTCGAACCTCGAACATTTTAGTGTTCGCTCATCTCTAAATTCTACCACTGTCAGGTCGGACATTCTGATGAAGTACAAAACAATAAAAAGGGGAACAGACCAAGAAAACATGAGAATAAAATAGGTGAGAACAACCAATGTAAGAGCCAGACTGCAATAAAATATCTCCTCTCTGCACAGATGTCGGTGTAAAGGATTTGTACCAGAGGGGCCACCATGTCTTCTCCTGTCACACTGCAAGGCCAGGCCTAACTAGGAGGACGAGACCCCAACCTGCAACGTACTGAAAATAATAACTAACTAATAAGCTCTTTTCATCACAATGATATTATGCTATTGTGCATATAATTTGGGATATTAAGAATAAGCAGATGTATTCACCCTTACCCTCTAACACGATTTATTGGTGGTAATTTGATGATGTCATTTACCCCATCCATTGTGCATATGTTCAATGTTTGTGCGTGTATCATTGGGATGTGTGTGCTGCCTTCTATTTGTGGATTGTGAGTCTATAGTCGTGCATTGGATCACACGGATACGTGTGTACTATATATACACTTGAAAAAGGGGTAATCCCCGAAACGCTGTTTTAAGTGCGTCGTGTGTAAAGAAGTTTCAATAAAGTGCATGTCGTTTTTACATCTGGAGTAGCGCAGTGTCCATCCATTGGTCAAGTCTTGTTTAAGTAGTGAAAATAGTCCTAGAAACTGCTGTGTGACCGGCAGGACCTCATGTCCTAAAGGGGAGTAGTGAGCAGACTGTCCAACAGCCGGAGAGCAAGGGAACAAGGACCCGGACCTGAGATCACTGATGTGCAGCTCTTCTGGGCACCTCTAACAAGCTGTCATATTAAGGAGTAATTTCTAAGATCCTCTAAATCTTGTGATGTGTAATAACCTGCAAACACACAGAGAAGCCTCGAGGCAGAATATACAGACACTCCCTAGTATAACACAGATGTAAGTAACGTTCCAGAGCCAGAGCGTGCGAAACCGAATCAACCGGTTCTGAGACAGGAACCAGCAACAGAGAGGAGAGAACCAATGTAGACTTATCTTGTGTAAGGGACAGGTGGATTAGTCTAATGCATAGTGTATGACACTGTCAGGGCTCCTAGGACTATATATATCTATAATACATAGTGTATGACACTGTCAGGGCTCCTAGGACTATATATCTATAATACATAGTGTATGACACTGTCAGGGCTCCTAGGACTATATATCTATAATACATAGTGTATGACACTGTCAGGGCTCCTAGGACTACATATCTATAATACATAGTGTATGACACTGTCAGGGCTCCTAGGACTATATATATCTATAATACATAGTGTATGACACTGTCAGGGCTCCTAGGACTATATATCTATAATACATAGTGTATGACACTGTCAGGGCTCCTAGGACTATATATATATCTATAATACATAGTGTATGACACTGTCAGGGCTCCTAGGACTATATATATATATAATACATAGTGTATGACACTGTCAGGGCTCCTAGGACTATATATATATCTATAATACATAGTGTATGACACTGTCAGGGCTCCTAGGACTATATATATATCTATAATACATAGTGTATGACACTGTCAGGGCTCCTAGGACTATATATATCTATAATACATAGTGTATGACACTGTCAGGGCTCCTAGGACTATATATCTATAATACATAGTGTATGACACTGTCAGGGCTCCTAGGACTATATATCTATAATACATAGTGTATGACACTGTCAGGGCTCCTAGGACTATATATCTATAATACATAGTGTATGACACTGTCAGGGCTCCTAGGACTATATATATCTATAATACATAGTGTATGACACTGTCAGGGCTCCTAGGACTATATATATATCTATAATACATAGTGTATGACACTGTCAGGGCTCCTAGGACTATATATATATATAATACATAGTGTATGACACTGTCAGGGCTCCTAGGACTATATATATATCTATAATACATAGTGTATGACACTGTCAGGGCTCCTAGGACTATATATATATCTATAATACATAGTGTATGACACTGTCAGGGCTCCTAGGACTATATATCTATAATACATAGTGTATGACACTGTCAGGGCTCCTAGGACTATATATATATATTTATAATACATAGTGTATGACACTGTCAGGGCTCCTAGGACTATATATATATATCTATAATACATAGTGTATGACACTGTCAGGGCTCCTAGGACTATATATATATCTATAATACATAGTGTATGACACTGTCAGGGCTCCTAGGACTATATATATCTATAATACATAGTGTATGACACTGTCAGGACTCCTAGGACTATATATATCTATAATACATAGTGTATGACACTGTCAGGACTCCTAGGACTATATATATCTATAATACATAGTGTATGACACTGTCAGGGCTCCTAGGACTATATATATATCTATAATACATAGTGTATGACACTGTCAGGGCTCCTAGGACTATATATATATATCTATAATACATAGTGTATGACACTGTCAGGGCTCCTAGGACTATATATCTATAATACATAGTGTATGACACTGTCAGGGCTCCTAGGACTATATATATATATTTATAATACATAGTGTATGACACTGTCAGGGCTCCTAGGACTATATATATATATATCTATAATACATAGTGTATGACACTGTCAGGGCTCCTAGGACTATATATATATCTATAATACATAGTGTATGACACTGTCAGGGCTCCTAGGACTATATATATCTATAATACATAGTGTATGACACTGTCAGGACTCCTAGGACTATATATATCTATAATACATAGTGTATGACACTGTCAGGACTCCTAGGACTATATATATCTATAATACATAGTGTATGACACTGTCAGGGCTCCTAGGACTATATATATATCTATAATACATAGTGTATGACACTGTCAGGGCTCCTAGGACTATATATATCTATAATACATAGTGTATGACACTGTCAGGGCTCCTAGGACTATATATATATCTATAATACATAGTGTATGACACTGTCAGGGCTCCTAGGACTATATATATATCTATAATACATAGTGTATGACACTGTCAGGGCTCCTAGGACTATATATATATCTATAATACATAGTGTATGACACTGTCAGGACTCCTAGGACTATATATATCTATAATACATAGTATATGACACTGTCAGGGCTCCTAGGACTATATATATATATATATCTATAATACATAGTGTATGACACTGTCAGGACTCCTAGGACTATATATATCTATAATACATAGTGTATGACACTGTCAGGGCTCTAGGACTACAGTATATATCTATAATACATAGTGCATGACACAAATTAAATCAAATCATAAAGACTTTATTGGCATGTCTGAATAGTGTAGGACATATTGTGCGTGTTGTGTGCAGTATAGGACATATGGTGTGTTGTGTGCAGTATTGGACATATGGTGTGTGTTATGTGCAGTATAGGACATATGGTGCGTGTTGTGTGTAGTATAGGACATATGGTGTGTGTGTGGTGTGCAGTATAGGACATATGGTGTGTTGTGTGCACTACTGGACATATGGTGTGTGTTATGTGCAGTATAGGACATATGGTGCGTGTTGTGTGTAGTATAGGACATATGGTGTGTGTTGTGTGCAGTATAGGACATATGGAGTGTGTTGTGTGCAGTATAGGACATATGGTGTGTGATGTGTGCAGTATAGGACATATAGTGTGTGTTGTGTGCAGTATAGGACATATGGAGTGTGTTGTGTGCAGTATAGGACATATGGTGTGTGGTGTGTGCAGTATAGGACATATGGTGTGTGTTGTGTGCAGTATAGGACATATAGTGTGTGTTGTGTGCAGTATAGGACATATGGTGTGTGGTGTGTGCAGTATAGGACATATGGTGTGTGTTGTGTGCAGTATAGGACATATGGAGTGTGTTGTGTGCAGTATAGGACATATGGTGTGTGATGTGTGCAGTATAGGACATATAGTGTGTGTTGTGTACAGTATAGGACATATAGTGTGTGTTGTGTGCAGTATAGGACATATGGTGTGTGGTGTGTGCAATATAGGACATATGGTGTGTGTTGTGTGCAGTATAGGACATATAGTGTGTGTTGTGTGCAGTACAGGACATATGGTGTATTGTGTGCAGTATTGGACATATGGTGTATTGTGTGCAGTATAGGACATATGGTGTGTGTTGTGTGCAGTATAGGACATATGGTGTGTGTTGTGTGCAGTATAGGACATATGGTGTATTGTGTGCAGTATAGGACATATGGTGTGTGTTGTGTGTAGTATAGGACATATGGCGTGTGTTGTGTGCAGTATGGGACATATTGTGTGTGTTGTGTGCAGTATAGGACATATGGTGTGTGTTGTCTGCAGTATAGGACATATGGTGTATTGTGTGCAGTATAGGACATATAGTGTGTGTTGTGTGCAGTATAGGACATATAGTGTGTGTTGTGTACAGTATAGGACATATAGTGTGTGTTGTGTGCAGTATAGGACATATGGTGTGTGGTGTGTGCAGTATAGGACATATAGTGTGTGTTGTGTGCAGTACAGGACATATGGTGTATTGTGTGCAGTATTGGACATATGGTGTATTGTGTGCAGTATAGGACATATGGTGTGTGTTGTGTGCAGTATAGGACATATGGTGTATTGTGTGCAGTATAGGACATATGGTGTGTGTTGTGTGCAGTATAGGACATATGGTGTATTGTGTGCAGTATAGGACATATGGTGTGTGTTGTGTGTAGTATAGGACATATGGCGTGTGTTGTGTGCAGTATAGGACATATTGTGTGTGTTGTGTGCAGTATAGGACATATGGTGTGTGTTGTCTGCAGTATAGGACATATAGTGTGTGTTGTGTGCAGTATAGGACATATAGTGTGTGTTGTGTGCAGTATAGGACATATGGTGTGTGATGTGTGCAGTATAGGACATATGGTGTGTGATGTGTGCAGTATAGGACATATGGTGTGTGGTGACAGGGATAGCTGTACAGGCAGGGATAGCTAGGGATAACCTTTATTTAGGGGGGAATGTTATTAAAAATAACTTTTTGGGGCTCTATCGGGTGTGTAATTGTGATTTTTGTGAGATAAACTTTTTCCCATAGGGATGCATTGGCCAGCGCTGATTGGCCGAATTCCGTACTCTGGCCAATCAGTGCTGGCCAATGCATTCTATTAGCTTGATGAAGCAGAGTGTGCACAAGGGTTCAAGCGCACCCTCGGCTCTCCTACATCAGAGCCGAGGGTGCGCTTGAACCCTTGTGCACACTCTGCTTCATCAAGCTAATAGAATGCATTGGCCAGCACTGATTGGCCAATGCATTCTATTAGCCCGATGAAGTAGAGCTGAATGTGTGTGTTAAGCACACACATTCAGCACTGCTTCATCACGCCAATACAATGCATTAGCCAGTGCTGATTGGCCAGAGTACGGAATTCGGCCAATCAGCGCTGGCTCTGCTGGAGGAGGCGGAGTCTAAGGTCGGACCTGAATGGAGACTGGTGTGGAGCGATCTTAGACTCCGCCTCCTCCAGCAGAGCCAGCGCTGATTGGTCGAGTTCCGTACTCTGGCCAATCAGCACTGGCCAATGCATTTCTATGGGGAAAAGTTAGCTTGCGAAAATCTCAAACTGACAGGGATTTCCATGAAATAAAGTGACTTTTATGCCCCCAGACATGCTTCCCCTGCTGTCCCAGTGTCATTCCAGGGTGTTGGTATCATTTCCTGGGGTGTCATAGTGGACTTGGTGACCCTCCAGACACGAATTTGGGTTTCCCCCTTAACGAGTTTATGTTCCCCATAGACTATAATGGGGTTCGAAACCCATTCGAACACTCGAACAGTGAGCGGCTGTTCGAATCGAATTTCGAACCTTGAACATTTTAGTGTTCGCTCATCTCTACTCTTAGGGCTCCTAGGAACCTATCTATAAAACACAGTGTAGAATACTCTTAGGACTCCTAGGAACCTATCTATAAAACACAGTGTAGAATACTCTTAGGACTCCTAGGAACCTATCTATAAAACATAGTGTAGAATACTCTTAGGACTCCTAGGAACCTATCTATAATACATAGTGTAGAATACTCTTAGGACTCCTAGGAACCTATCTATAATACATAGTGTAGAATACTCTTAGGACTCCTAGGAACCTATCTATAAAACATAGTGTAGAATACTTTTAGGGCTCCTAGGAACCTATCTATAAAACACAGTGTAGAATACTCTTAGGGCTCCTAGGAACCTATCTATAAAACATAGTGTAGAATACTCTTAGGGCTCCTAGGAACCTCTCTATAAAACATAGTGTAGAATACTCTTTGGGCTCCTAGGAACCTATCTATAAAACATAGTGTAGAATACTCTTTGGGCTCCTAGGAACCTATCTATAAAACATAGTGTAGAATACTCTTTGGGCTCCTAGGAACCTATCTATAAAACATAGTGTAGAATACTCTTTGGGCTCCTAGGAACCTATCTATAAAACATAGTGTAGAATACTCTTAGGGCTCCTAGGAACCTATCTATAATACATAGTGTAGAATACTCTTAGGGCTCCTAGGAACCTCTCTATAATACATAGTGTAGAATACTCTTAGGGCTCCTAGGAACCTATCTATAAAACATAGTGTAGAATACTCTTAGGGCTCTTAGGAACCTATCTATAATACATAGTGTAGAATACTCTTAGGGCTCCTAGGAACCTCTCTATAATACATAGTGTAGAATACTCTTAGGGCTCCTAGGACCCTATCTATAAAACATACATACAAACAAGAAAAAGTCTTACCCTAATATAGAAATAAATGCACATGTTATTGGATAATACATACTAAAATACATAAGTGAAATCCAAATCATGAATGGAAAATAATTAATGAAGGACGGTTAAGTAAATTGATATCCAGATTACAAACAAGGAAATAGTGCAGCTGATGGACAAGACATTACATCAGGGGACTAACAAAGCCTATTTGCAGGTGAAACGTGCGACCATGGTTGGTGTTCTTGGCAAGTGTGGTCATCATCATTATTAGAGATGAGTGAACAGTAAAATAATTGATGTTCGTTATTCGTTCCAAATAGCCGCTCAATATTGGACTATTGGAACAAATATGGAACCCCATTATATTCTATGGGAGTAAATGTTTCGTTTCAAGGGATCCCACCATTCAACTAAAAAAAAAAATTCAGATGCAGAATTAGGGGCTGGGGTTGTAGGAGGACAAGGAGGAGGAGGAAGAGTAAACTGTTTGCTGACTGATTCTCTCCTGTACCTGGGCTCTGGTGTGGATACCCAGCTGGTTATCCACGTCCTCGCCCATGTCCCCTGCTGCTGCTGGCAGCCCCTCTCCAGTACCAGGACTGTGCAGTGGATATACAGCTGGGTATCCACATCCTAGCCCACGTCCCCTGCTCATGATGATGAAGGACATTCATGGCATCCCCTCTCCAGTAGTTGGACTGTGGAGTAAACACCCAGCTGGGTATCCACGTCCACGTCCCCTGCTGCTACTGATGAGAGGCAATGCTGGCAGCCCCTATCCAGTACCTGGACTGTGGGGTGGATATACAGCTGGGTATGCATGTCCACGTCCTCGCCCACGTCCCCTGATACTACGCTGCATGATTTGCTAGCTAGCTATTATTGAGCTCTGAGCTGTTATTATTCACAATTCCTGCCTAACCACAGCCCTGTATCGCACTGACAGTCTGACACCGCACTCTCCCTATCACTCCAACACTGAAATGGCACGAATAGGGCGGCGGCCATTCTTATGAATGGGAGGTCACATGTTTTCGGCAGTCAATGGGTTTTTTCAATTTTTTTCACTGCCTCCATTGTCGTAGTTCCTGTCCCACCTCCCCTGAACAGTTATTGGTGCAAAAAACACACCAGGAAAGGTGGGAGGGGACACGAATGTTTACTGCGTATGCGGCCTTGTATTCGATTGTGAACTAATACATCGAACTCATCTCTAGTCATTATCATCATCATTATCATTTTGGAAGAAATAGGGGTCACCTCCTCCCCACCGCATCTACGGGAGATTCATCCTCCTTCTCATCCATTCTACGAGTCCCAGTTATTTCACCATAATGACGCTGACCCAGATCCTACATTTTTCCTAAAGACATAATGGCAGCTAGATATCCTCCCTCCAGGTTGAGTGCATGCCATCTGTTGGCAAAATTTGGCCAGGTGCAAATTAAGTTGCATAATCGCTGGATGACTGGGCGCATAATGCTGTTTTCTGGACACAAATTCTGTTATAGATGCCTGATGTTGGAGAGGAGGACAAGGAGTAACAGCTGATGATGGTAATGATAATGATGACTGTGTGGCCTTCTACAAGGAAGATCATGAGAGGAGATTTAGATGTGGCCTGCGATGAGGAAGATCATGAGAAGAGGTGTAGATATGGCCTTGCATAAGGAAGATCAGGAGAAGAGGTGAAGATATGGGCTGCGATATGGAAGACCATGAGAAGAGGTGAAGATATGGGCTGCGATAAGGATGATCATGAGAAGAGGTGAAGATATGGGCTGCGATATGGAAGATCATGAGAAGAGGTGAAGATATGGGCTGCGATATGGAAGATCATGAGAAGAGGTGAAGATATGGGCTGCGATATGGAAGATCATGAGAAGAGGTGAAGATATGGGCTGCGAAATGGAAGATCATGAGAAGAGGTGAAGATATGGGCTGCGATGAGGAAGATGAAGAGAAGGAGGCTTAGAATTGCCTTACTCCCTTATGCTGCCAATGCCACTGTCAAGTCTATTTTACCAAATAGAGCCAAGGCTAAGTTTCTGCTTGAAGATCTTTCACATCACCATGGATTTATGTCCAAAAAAATTCCCACATGGGAATAGTCTTCCACTACTACTACCAGTGTCACCACTAAAACCCCATTTGCTTCTCCTAGGCTTTTTGGATATTGGGCCTGTGCAATGGCTAGAAGCTTTATCATTCTACCACCACCCTCTTCATCAGCTTTTCAACCTGACCCAGTTAGGTCCTATCTGTAAAAGAATCATCATAATTGCCAATATCATCATCTTCCTTGCTTTTTTCTGGAACATCATGGCACTCCCTGAGAATTTCCATCTCCAGAATTCCCCCTGTCTCCCCTACTACAATGATTACCCTCAGTAGTAGTAGAAGCACACCCCCTGCCTCAGCTACCTCCACTACCAACAGTCATTCCTTACTCCTCTGCTTGCATACAATGATAACCAGATCATCAAAAAGAGGAGGAAGACCAGGAGAAATAAATTTCTCATAGTTACCGGGATCTGTCTCAGGAGACACAGTTAACAGTCTTGAAAGACCCTGCAGTAAATTACGTGTTATGTAGGAGGAGGTGGTGGAGGAACTCACATAAGTCTGACTCGAGATCACATCACTCTCAGATGTCAGTAATATCCTCCTACGACTTAGAGTGAGCTGAGTAATCAAAAACTTCCCCTTTATTCTCAGGTAGTAAAACAAACCCTCAGGGCCACCAATGTCAGATACATTATTGCCACCACATTCTTTATGTTAGTAGTACTTGCACAGGTGTTTCCTCGTCTCTCTCCTTTCGCCTGCCCCCTTTCCTCATCTTTGCCCTGTTCCTCATAATGGTCCCACTTAATATTCCCTACAATGTACTGGAAAGCCGAAAAAAATTCTGAATTGGAGGAAAACTGCGATTGTGCGACATTCTTACGGGCTTTGTTTTTATGGCATTCACTCTGCAGCCCAAATGACGTGTCGCCTGTATTTTATGGGTCGGTACAATCTTGGGAATATTTTTTTTTTAAATATTTTTGTGTTTTTACCGTTTTTTTGCAGGGCCAGATTTACTTTATAGTAATACCATTTTGGCCAATTTTTATTGAAATGTGTATGGAAACAGAACGTCACAAAATATTGGTTTTGCTTTAGTTTTTGACCAAAATTTGGTGCTTTTGATTTTTTTCCTGTTTGTAACACCTTCTCTTACTACTTTGGGGCATCCTGGTGGTATCTGGCACTCCCTTATAGTCCTCTTCTGGCCCCATTGCTGACCTCATGTGCCCTTTGATCTCATGGGACATACCTACTTTATGCCATTGGCACCCCCATGTGTCTGCTGAGCCCCAATCACAGATCTCAGGGGTGACCCCAGGACATGTGATGTGACCCAGGAGGCAGGAAGAGTACCCAGAGGGAGCAATGGGTGCCATGCCAATGCCAGGGAGAAGTGAGTGAAGGTGAGGATCCCCTGGTGCACTCCTGGTTGTAGACATTGCTCAGCCTGATGGTGGTTGGGGGTCTTTGATGGTGAATGGCGGATAAAGGACTCAGGAGACAATAATGATCGGTGCAGGAACGTTTTACTGAAGCAAAGCAGATAAACAACTAAACAATAAATCTTCTGTAACATGGAGGCCCGGCCTTGGTGAGCACAGGGCTGGAGACACGACTTGGTGATGGTTCTCCCTGCGCTCAGTCAGTGTTGGCAGTCCTCTGGTCTCCGATCTCTCTTCACACAACACAAATACCTGTCATGTCCGGGCTGCGGTGCGGGCTCTAGGTAAGGTGGGCTGCTGCTTAGTGGGCTCCAGATGGCACGTGTGGTCGGAGGACCTCCATATTCCCATAGACCTCTGTTTCTTTTTGTTCTCACTGGGGCTATAACTGCACATGTACCATTACAATGGGCGCAGTATATTGTGTGTGTTTATGGGGTGGTTGTGTAACTAGTGAATAGTCATCATACCAGCGGTAGAACACACAATATATCTATCTCCATAGGCACATGTATGATGGCTCATCATCTGGCCCCTGCCTCATACCTGCAGCCCCTCCTTCCTCACATGTGTCCTCCCTGTATATGATGCCATGTCCTCCTGTCCATAGATATGACCAGTCAGATGTTTCACTCCCTCTCACAGCATGCTGTGTCCTCCTGCAGCCGCCTCTCCCTCCTCCCGGCCTAACCATCTACTACTTACTATTACACTAGACAAAAATGGAAACTATAGGCTGCTGCAGCTGTAATTCTACCCTGCGCCCCCTGCAGGTGTGTAGCTGCTTCTTGTACTACTCTATGGTATATATCAGTGCTGCAGAGCTCTATCAGAAGGTTTTTTCATATTTTTTGATTAGTCTTTGATTATATTTAAATTTGAAAGAAAAATACTCCATGTAGCTCAGCTCGCCGTCTTTATCGCTGTCCGCTTCAGCCATAAGATTCTTTATATCCTCCAGGTCTATATTCTGTCAAGGGAAGGGACAAACACACAGATGTTATATACTATGCTGACACCAGAGCACTTAGTGATGGCCGACCTATGGCTGGGACCCTCAGGACCCCTCTGATTAACACTCGGCCTCCTGTACTGGAGCTCATTACATTGCACTGCCCAGTAGGGTCATTAATATTTATGCCCATTCAAAGCAGAATCATGTTTCACATCCAGGGCAGCTCTCACCTTAACAATGCACCATTTATAATTCTACATTTACATCATGGGCAGACGGGCGGAGATGTGTGACACGACAACCATGGACTACGTAATCGGACAGAAGGGCTGCGGGCCACTGGAATACGTCCTGTATATCCCCGTATACGGAGAGGTGTGGGGCGGCTTGTATAGGGGCAGGTTGTACATTTCACTTGTAATATTTTGGGGACTGTCAGACATTTTGGCGTTTTCAGACTTTTCATAGTTTTTTTTATTTATCAGAGGCTAATGGGGGTCATATATATAAGTTTTAATTTAGGTTTTTTTTTTTAGAATTTTTAAACTTTGTTTTATTATTTGCGTTTCTGTTTATATTCCAAATAGGACGTCATCTAATGCAATAGAGTGTAATGAGAAGCCCAATAATTATATGCGAGGGAGCGATCAAAGACAATATGTAGGCGCCTGCGCAGCCCGTGTGACCCCGACTCTTATCCCTCCTCTGGATCTGTTCTCCCATCTCTCTGCACTCCGGGCTCTGATCCTCTCCTCTCCCCCCGCAGCTTTCTGGTTGTGCTGCTATAGGGTGACGATGACATCATCAGTGACCTCACACTCCACAGTCTCATGAATCACTAAGGCATTATGGGAAGACATGAGGTCATGTGATCGTTCCTATCTCTGCAGAGTGTTGGGGGAGGGGGAAGAATGGGGGGCCTGTGGATGTTCTCCCCTAAATGTCCCATCATTACGAGACCTCACCTGGAGGGAATTACTCCCATCTGTCGTCAGGATCTCCTTTAGCTCGTTGAAGTTCATGGTGTTGGGGTTTCCCTCCTTCTCAGAGAACTCCAGAAACATTTGGTTTAATTTCCCAAAACAATCGCCCGATTCTTTATCTTTACTTTTCTGCAAAAATGAAATATAGAAATCCTGGAGCCGCAAAGTAACGTCCTGAATAATCCGCCTACACCCAGAACTCTGCAGTGTATACCCCACTAATATCACATATATCCTCCACCATATATACCCCACTAATATCACATATATCCTCCACCATATGTACCCCACTAATATCACATATATCCTCCACCATATATACCCCACTAATATCACATATATCCTCCACCATATGTACCCCACTAATATCACATATATCCTCCACCATATATACCCCACTAATATTACACATATCTCCTACACCATATAAACCCCACTAATATCACATATATATCCTCCACCATATATACTCCACTAATATTACACATATCTCCTACGCCATATATACTCCACTAATATTACACATATCTCCTACACCATATATACCCCACTAATATTACACATATCTCCTCCACCATATATACTCCACTAATATTACACATATCTCCTCCACCATATATACTCCACTAATATCACATATATCCTCCGCCATATATACTCCACTAATATTACACATATCTCCTCCACCATATATACTCCACTAATATTACACATATCTCCTCCACCATATATACTCCACTAATATTACACATATCTCCTCCACCATATATACTCCACTAATATTACACATATCTCCTCCACCATATATACTCCACTAATATTACACATATCTCCTCCACCATATATACTCCACTAATATTACACATATCTCCTCCGCCATATATACTCCACTAATATTACACATATCTCCTCCACCATATATACTCCACTAATATTACACATATCTCCTCCACCATATATACTCCACTAATATTACACATATCTCCTCCACCATATATACTCCACTAATATCACATATATCCTCCACCATATATACTCCACTAATATTACACATATCTCCTCCGCCATATATACTCCACTAATATCACACATATCTTCTCCGCTATATATACTCCACTAATATTACACATATCTCCTACACCATATATACTCCACTAATATCACATATATCCTCCACCATATATACCCCACTAATATCACATATATCCTCCACCATATATACTCCACTAATATTACACATATCTCCTCCACCATATATACTCCACTAATATTACACATATCTCCTACACCATATATACCCCACTAATATTACACATATCTCCTCCACCATATATACTCCACTAATATTACACATATCTCCTCCACCATATATACTCCACTAATATTACACATATCTCCTCCACCATATATACTCCACTAATATCACATATATCCTCCACCATATATACTCCACTAATATTACACATATCTCCTCCACCATATATACCCCACTAATATTACACATATCTCCTCCACCATATATACTCCACTAATATTACACATATCTCCTCCGCCATATATACTCCACTAATATTACACATATCTCCTCCACCATATATACTCCACTAATATTACACATATCTCCTCCACCATATATACTCCACTAATATTACACATATCTCCTCCACCATATATACTCCACTAATATCACATATATCCTCCACCATATATACCCCACTAATATCACATATCTCCTACACCATATATACTCCACTAATATCACATATATCCTCCGCCATATATACTCCACTAATATTACACATATCTCCTCCACCATATATACTCCACTAATATCACATATATCCTCCACCATATATACCCCACTAATATCACATATCTCCTACACCATATATACTCCACTAATATCACATATATCCTCCGCCATATATACTCCACTAATATTACACATATCTCCTCCACCATATATACTCCACTAATATTACACATATCTCCTCCACCATATATACTCCACTAATATTACACATATCTCCTCCACCATATATACTCCACTAATATTACACATATCTCCTCCACCATATATACTCCACTAATATTACACATATCTCCTCCGCCATATATACTCCACTAATATTACACATATCTCCTCCACCATATATACTCCACTAATATTACACATATCTCCTCCACCATATATACTCCACTAATATTACACATATCTCCTCCACCATATATACTCCACTAATATCACATATATCCTCCACCATATATACTCCACTAATATTACACATATCTCCTCCGCCATATATACTCCACTAATATCACACATATCTTCTCCGCTATATATACTCCACTAATATTACACATATCTCCTACACCATATATACTCCACTAATATCACATATATCCTCCACCATATATACCCCACTAATATCACATATATCCTCCACCATATATACTCCACTAATATTACACATATCTCCTCCACCATATATACTCCACTAATATTACACATATCTCCTACACCATATATACCCCACTAATATTACACATATCTCCTCCACCATATATACTCCACTAATATTACACATATCTCCTACACCATATATACCCCACTAATATTACACATATCTCCTCCACCATATATACTCCACTAATATCACATATATCCTCCACCATATATACTCCACTAATATTACACATATCTCCTCCACCATATATACCCCACTAATATTACACATATCTCCTCCACCATATATACTCCACTAATATTACACATATCTCCTCCACCATATATACTCCACTAATATTACACATATCTCCTCCGCCATATATACTCCACTAATATTACACATATCTCCTCCACCATATATACTCCACTAATATTACACATATCTCCTCCACCATATATACTCCACTAATATTACACATATCTCCTCCACCATATATACTCCACTAATATCACATATATCCTCCACCATATATACCCCACTAATATCACATATCTCCTACACTATATATACTCCACTAATATCACATATATCCTCCGCCATATATACTCCACTAATATTACACATATCTCCTCCACCATATATACTCCACTAATATTACACATATCTCCTACACCATATATACCCCACTAATATTACACATATCTCCTCCACCATATATACTCCACTAATATTACACATATCTCCTCCACCATATATACTCCACTAATATTACACATATCTCCTCCGCCATATATACTCCACTAATATTACACATATCTCCTCCACCATATATACTCCACTAATATTACACATATCTCCTCCACCATATATACTCCACTAATATTACACATATCTCCTCCGCCATATATACTCCACTAATATTACACATATCTCCTCCACCATATATACTCCACTAATATTACACATATCTCCTCCACCATATATACTCCACTAATATTACACATATCTCCTCCACCATATATACTCCACTAATATCACATATATCCTCCACCATATATACCCCACTAATATCACATATCTCCTACACCATATATACTCCACTAATATCACATATATCCTCCGCCATATATACTCCACTAATATTACACATATCTCCTCCACCATATATACTCCACTAATATTACACATATCTCCTACACCATATATACCCCACTAATATCACATATATCTCCTCCGCCATATATACTCCACTAATATCACATATATCCTCTGCCATATATACTCCACTAATATCACATATATCCTCCCCCGTATGTACCCCACTAATATCACATATATCCTCCACCATATATACCCCACTAATATCACATATATCCTCCGCCATATATACTCCACTAATATTACACATATCTCCTCCACCATATATACTCCACTAATATTACACATATCTCCTCCACCATATATACTCCACTAATATTACACATATATCCTCCGCCATATATACTCCACTAATATTACACATATATCCTCCGCCATATAAACCCCACTAATATCACATATATATCCTCCCCCGTATGTACTCCACTAATATCACACATATCTTCTCCGCTATATATACTCCACTAATATCACACATATCTCCTCCACCATATATACTCCACTAATATCACACATATCTCCTCCGCCATATATACTCCACTAATATCACATATATCTCCTCCGCCATATATACTCCACTAATATCACATATATCTCCTCCGCCATATATACTCCACTAATATCACATATATCTCCTCCGCCATATATACTCCACTAATATCATATATCTCCTCCGCCATATATACTCCACTAATATCACATATATCTCCTCCGCCATATATACTCCACTAATATCACATATATCCTCTGCCATATATACTCCACTAATATCACATATATCTCCTCCGCCATATATACTCCACTAATATCACATATAACTCCTCCGCCATATATACTCCACTAATATCACATATATCCTCCGCCATATATACTCCACTAATATCACATATATCCTCCGCCATATATACCCCACTAATATCACACATATCTCCTCCGCCATATATACTCCACTAATATCACATATATCTCCTCCGCCATATATACTCCACTAATATCACATATATCTCCTCCGCCATATATACTCCACTAATATCACATATATCTCCTCCACCATATATACTCCACTAATATCACACGTATATCCTTATATCCTCCCCCGTATGTACTCCACTAATATTACACATATCTCCTCCACCATATATACTCCACTAATATCACACATATCTCCTCCACCATATATACTCCACTAATATCACACATATCTCCTACACCATATGTACTCCACTAATATCACACATATATCCTCCACCATATGTACTCCACTAAAATTACACATATCTCCTCCACCATATATACTCCACTAATATTACACATATCTCCTCCACCAAATATACTCCACTAATATCACACGTATATCCTTATATCCTCCCCCGTATGTACTCCACTAATATCACACATATATCCTCCCCCGTATGTACTCCACTAATATCACACATATATCCTCCACCATATGTACCCCACTAATATAACACATATATCTCCTCCACCATATGTACTCCACTAATATTACACATATCTCTTCCACCATATATACTCCACTAATATTACACATATATCCTCCACCATATATACTCCACTAATATCACACATATCTCCTCCACCATATATACTCCACTAATATCACACGTATATCCTTATATCCTCCCCCGTATGTACTCCACTAATATCACACATATATCCTCTGCCATATATACTCCACTAATATTACACATATCTCCTCCACCATATATACCCCACTAATATCACACATATATCCTCCACCATATGTACCCCACTAATATCACACATATCTCCTACACCATATATACTCCACTAATATAACACATATATCTCCTCCACCATATGTACTCCACTAATATTACACATATCTCTTCCACCATATATACTCCACTAATATTACACATATATCCTCCACCATATATACTCCACTAATATCACACATATCTCCTACACCATATATCCTCCACTAATATTACACATATCTCCTCCACCAAATATACTCTACTGATATTACACATATATCCTCCACCATATGTACTCCACTAATATTACACATATCTCCTCCACCATATATACTCCACTAATATCACACGTATATCCTTATATCCTCCCCCGTATGTACTCCACTAATATCACACATATATCCTCCGCCATATATACTCCACTAATATTACACATATATCCTCCACCATATGTACCCCACTAATATCACACATATCTCCTACACCATATATACTCCACTAATATAACACATATATCTCCTCCACCATATGTACTCCACTAATATTACACATATCTCTTCCACCATATATACTCCACTAATATCACACATATATCCTCCGCCATATATACTCCACTAATATTACACATATATCCTCCACCATATATACTCCACTAATATTACACATATCTCCTCCACCATATATACTCCACTAATATCACACATATCTCCTCCACCATATATACTCCACTAATATTACACATATCTCCTATACCATATGTACTCCACTAATATCACACATATCTCCTCCGCCATATATACTCCACTAATATTACACATATATCCTCCACCATATATACTCCACTAATATTACACATATCTCCTCCGCCATATATACTCCACTAATATTACACATATATCCTCCACCATATATACTCCACTAATATTACACATATCTCTTCCACCATATATACTCCACTAATATTACACATATATCCTCCACCATATATACTCCACTAATATTACACATATCTCTTCCACCATATATACTCCACTAATATCACACATATCTCCTCCACCATATATACTCCACTAATATTACACATATCTCCTATACCATATGTACTTCACTAATATCACACATATCTCCTCCGCCATATATACTCCACTAATATTACACATATATCCTCCACCATATATACTCCACTAATATTACACATATCTCCTCCGTCATATATACTCCACTAATATTACACATATATCCTCCACCATATATACTCCACTAATATTACACTCATGCCCCCTGTCCTTGCCCTTATTCTGTATATATGGACAGTGCACAGAACCTCTCCTCCCCTCCCCCATATAACAATAATACTAAGCCTTTACCTTACAGGTGAGCGGAGCGCAGCACAGACACCAGAGGACAAGGACAAGCAGCAGATTAGCGGCCGCTCTGGGTGGAGATACCTGGAGAGGTAAGTGAGTGTCAGTGGCGGATTCTGCAGGAGGGGAGGGGGGGGGGGGTCTGTCACTTACCATGATGGAGCCGGGCAAGATGTGCCCCAGTGATGGCAGAAGAGAGAATATAAGAGGGAAGACACACCCAGACCGAGCCCCCTCCTCACCTAACCTGTAATATACCCTCTATATACCTGTATACACCCAGACCGAGCCCCCTCCTCACCTAACCTGTAATATACCCTCTATATACCTGTATACACCCAGACCGAGCCCCCTCCTCACCTAACCTGTAATATACCCTCTATATACCTGTATACACCCAGACCGAGCCCCCTCCTCACCTAACCTGTAATATACCCTCTATATACCTGTATACACCCAGACCGAGCCCCCTCCTCACCTAACCTGTAATATACCCTCTATATACCTGTATACACCCAGACCGAGCCCCCTCCTCACCTAACCTGTAATATACCCTCTATATACCTGTATACACCCAGACCGAGCCCTCTCCTCACCTAACCTGTAATATACCCTCTATATACCTGTATATCGAATTTCGAACCTCGAACATTTTAGTGTTCGCTCATCTCTAGACATATGGTGTGTGTTGTGTGCAGTATAGGACATATGGTGTGTGTTGTGTGCAGTATAGGACATATGGTGTGTGTTGTGTGCAGTATAGAACATATGGTGTGTGTTGTGTGCAGTATAGGACATATGGTGTGTGTTGTGTGCAGTATAGGACATATGGTGTGTGTTGTGTGCAGTATAGGACATATGGTGTGTGTTGTGTGCAGTATAGGACATATGGTGTGTGATGTGTACAGTATAGGACATATGGTGTGTGATGTGTACAGTATAGGACATATGGTGTGTTGTGTGCAGTATTGGACATATGGTGTGTGATGTGTACAGTATAGGACATATGGTGTGTGATGTGTACAGTATAGGACATATGGTGTGTGGTGTGCAGCATAGGACATATGCTGTGAGTTGTGTGCAGTATAGGTCATATGCTGTGAGTTGTGTGCAGTATAGGTCATATGGTGTGTGTTGTGTGCAGTATAGGACATATGGTGTGTGATGTGTGCAGTATAGGACATATGCTGTGAGTTGTGTGCAGTATAGGACATATGGTGTGTGTTGTGTGCAGTATAGGACATATGGTGTGTGATGTGTGCAGTATAGGACATATGGTGTGTGTTGTGTGCAGTATAAGACATATGGTGTGTGTTGTGTGCAGTATAGGACATATGGTGTGTGATGTGTACAGTATAGGACATATGGTGTGTGTTTTGTGCAGTATAGGACATATAGTGTGTGTTGTGTGCAGTATAGGACATATGGTGTGTTGTGTGCAGTATAGGACATATGGTGTGTGTTGTGTGCAGTATAGGACATATGGTGTGTGATGTGTACAGTATAGGACATATGGTGTGTGATGTGTACCGTATAGGACATATGGTGTGTGGTGTGCAGTATAGGACATATGCTGTGTGTTGTGTGCAGTATAGGACATATGGTGTGTGTGTTGTGTGCAGTATAGGACATATGGTGTGTGTCGTGTGCAGTATAAGACATATGCTGTGTGTTGTGTGCAGTATAGGACATATGGTGTGTGTGTTGTGTGCAGTATAGGACATATGGTGCGTGTTGTGTGTAGTATAGGACATATGGTGTGTGTAGTGTGCAGTATGGGACATATGGTGTGTGTTTTGTGCAGTATAGGACATATAGTGTGTGTTGTGTGCAGTATAGGACATATGGTGTGTTGTGTGCAGTATAGGACATATGGTGTGTGTTGTGTGCAGTATAGGACATATGGTGTGTGATGTGTACAGTATAGGACATATGGTGTGTGATGTGTACAGTATAGGACATATGGTGTGTGGTGTGCAGTATAGGACATATGCTGTGTGTTGTGTGCAGTATAGGACATATGGTGTGTGTGTTGTGTGCAGTATAGGACATATGGTGTGTGTCGTGTGCAGTATAAGACATATGCTGTGTGTTGTGTGCAGTATAGGACATATGGTGTGTGTGTTGTGTGCAGTATAGGACATATGGTGTGTGATGTGTGCAGTATAGGACATATGGTGTGTGATGTGTGCAGTATAGGACATATGGTGTGTGTTGTGTGCAGTATAAGACATATGGTGTGTGTTGTGTGCAGTATAGGACATATGGTGTGTGATGTGTACAGTATAGGACATATGGTGTGTGTTGTGTGCAGTATAGGACATATAGTGTGTGTTGTGTGCAGTATAGGACATATGGTGTGTTGTGTGCAGTATAGGACATATGGTGTGTGTTGTGTGCAGTATAGGACATATGGTGTGTGATGTGTACAGTATAGGACATATAGTGTGTGTTGTGTGCAGTATAGGACATATAGTGTGTGTTGTGTGCAGTATAGGACATATGGTGTGTGTTGTGTGCAGTATAGGACATATGGTGTGTGTTGTGTGCAGTATAGGACATATAGTGTGTGTTGTGTGCAGTATAGGACATATGGTGTGTGTTGTGTGCAGTATAGGACATATGGTGTGTGTTGTGTGCAGTATAGGACATATGGTGTGTGATGTGTACAGTATAGGACATATGGTGTGTGATGTGTGCAGTATAGGACATATGGTGTGTGATGTGTACAGTATAGGACATATGGTGTGTGATGTGTACAGTATAGGACATATGGTGTGTTGTGTGCAGTATAGGACATATGGTGTGTGTTGTGTGCAGTATAGGACATATGGTGTGTGTTGTGTACAGTATAGGACATATGGTGTGTGTTGTGTGCAGTATAGGACATATGGTGTGTGTTGTGTGCAGTATAGAACATATGGTGTGTGTTGTGTGCAGTATAGGACATATGGTGTGTGTTGTGTGCAGTATAGGACATATGGTGTGTGTTGTGTGCAGTATAGGACATATGGTGTGTGTTGTGTGCAGTATAGGACATATGGTGTGTGATGTGTACAGTATAGGACATATGGTGTGTGATGTGTACAGTATAGGACATATGGTGTGTTGTGTGCAGTATAGGACATATGGTGTATGTTGTGTGCAGTATAGGACATATGGTGTGTGATGTGTACAGTATAGGACATATGGTGTGTGATGTGTACAGTATAGGACATATGGTGTGTGGTGTGCAGTATAGGACATATGCTGTGTGTTGTGTGCAGTATAGGACATATGGTGTGTGATGTGTGCAGTATAGGACATATGGTGTGTGTCGTGTGCAGTATAAGACATATGGTGTGTGTTGTGTGCAGTATAGGACATATGCTGTGTGTTGTGTGCAGTATAGGACATATAGTGTGTGTTGTGTGCAGTATAGGACATATGGTGTGTGTTGTGTGCAGTATAGGACATATGGTGTGTGTTATGTGCAGTATAGGACATATGGTGTGTGATGTGTACAGTATTGGACATATGGTGTGTGTTGTGTGCAGTATAGGACATATGGTGTGTTGTGTGCAGTATAGGACATATGGTGTGTGTTGTGTGCAGTATAGGACATATGGTGTTTGTTGTGTGCAGTATAGGACATATGGTGTGTGTGGTGTGCAGTATAGGACATATGGTGTGTGATGTGTGCAGTATAGGACATATGGTGTGTGTGATGTGTGCAGTATAAAAGATATGGTGTGTGTTGTGTGCAGTATAGGACATATGGTGTGTGTTGTGTGCAGTATAGGACATATGGTGTGTGTTGTGTGCAGTATAGGACATATGTTGTGTGTGGTGTGCAGTATAGGACATATGGTGTGTGTTGTGTGCAGTATAGGATATATGGTGTGTTGTGTACAGTATAGGACATATGGTGTGTGTGGTGTGCAGTATAGGACATATGGTGTGTGTTGTGTGCAGTATAGGACATATGGTGTTTGTTGTGTGCAGTATAGGACATATGGTGTGTGTGGTGTGCAGTATAGGACATATGGTGTGTGTTGTGTGCAGTATAGGACATATGGTGTGTGATGTGTGCAGTATAGGACATATGGTGTGTGTTGTGTGCAGTATAGGACATATGGTGTGTGTTGTGTGCAGTATAGGATATATGGTGTGTTTTGTACAGTATAGGACATATGGTGTGTGTTGTGTGCAGTATAGGACATATGGTGTGTGTTGTGTGCAGTATAGGACATATGGTGTGTGTTGTGTACAGTATAGGACATATGGTGTGTGTTGTGTGCAGTATAGGACATATGGTGTGTGTTGTGTGCAGTATAGGACATATGGTGTGTTGTGTGCAGTATAGGACATATGGTGTGTGATGTGTGCAGTATAGGACATATGGTGTGTGATGTGTGCAGTATAAGAGATATGGTGTGTGCTGTGTGCAGTATAGGACATATGGTGTGTGTTGTGTGCAGTATAGGACATATGTTGTGTGTGGTGTGCAGTATAGGACATATGGTGTGTTGTGTACAGTATAGGACATATGGTGTGTGTTATGTGCAGTATAGGACATATGGTGTGTGTTGTGTGGAGTATAGGATATATGGTGTGTTGTGTACAGTATAGGACATATGGTGTGTGTTGTGTGCAGTATAGGACATATGGTGTGTGTTGTGTGCAGTATAGGATATATGGTGTGTGTTGTGTGCAGTATAGGACATATGGTTTGTGTTGTGTGCAGTATAGGACATATGGTTTGTGTTGTGTGCAGTATAGGACATATGGTGTGTGATGTGTACAGTATAGGACATATGGTGAGTGTTGTGTGCAGTATAGGACATATGGTGTGTGTTGTGTGCAGTATCGGACATATGGTGTGTGATGTGTACAGTATAGGACATATGGTGTGTGATGTGTACAGTATAGGACATATGGTGTGTGGTGTGCAGTATAGGACATATGCTATGTGTTGTGTGCAGTATAGGACATATGGTGTGTGTTGTGTGCAGTATTGGACATATGGTGTGTGTTGTGTGCAGTATAGGACATATGGTGTGTGTTGTGTGCAGTATTGGACGTATGGTGTGTGTTGTGTGCATTATAGGTCATATGGTGTGTGTTGTGTGTAGTATAGGACATATGGTGTATGTTGTGTGCAGTATAGGACATATGGTGTGTGTTGTGTGCAGTATAGGACATATGGTGTATGTTGTGTGCAGTATAGGACATATGGTGTGTGTTGTGTGCAGTATAGGACATATGGTGTGTGCTGTGTGCAGTATAGGACATATGGTGTGTGTTGTGTGCAGTATAGGACATATAGTGTGTGATGTGTGCAGTATAGGACATATGGTGTGTGTTGTGTGCAGTATAGGACATATGGTGTGTGTTGTCTGCAGTTCAGGACATATGCTGTGTTGTGTGCAGTATAGGACATATGCTGTGTGTTGTGTGCAGTATAGGACATATGGTGTGTGTTGTGTACAGTATAGAAAATATGGTGTGTGTTGTATGCAGTATTGGACATATGGTGTGTGTGGTGTGCAGTATAGGACATATGGTTTGTGTTGTGTGCAGTATAGGACATATGGTGTGTGTTGTGTGCAGTATAGGACATATGGTGTGTGATGTGTACAGTATAGGACATATGGTGTGTTGTGTGCAGTATAGGACATATGGTGTGTGTTGTGTGCAGTATAGGACATATGGTATGTGTTGTGTGCAGTATAGGACATATGGTGTGTTGTGTGTAGTATAGGACATATGGTGTGTGATGTGAACAGTATAGGACATATGGTGTGTGTTGTGTGCAGTATAGGACATATAGTGTGTGTTGTGTACAGTATAGGACATATGGTGTGTGTTGTGTGCAGTATAGGACATATGGTGTGTTATGTGCAGTATAGGACATATGGTGTGTTATGTGTACAGTATAGGACATATGGTGTGTGTTGTGTGCAGTATAGGACATATGCTGTGTGTTGTGTGCAGTATAGGACATATAGTGTGTGTTGTGTGCAGTATAGGACATATGGTGTGTGTTGTGTGCAGTATAGGACATATGGTGTGTGATGTGTGCAGTATAGGACATATGGTGTGTTGTGTGCAGTATAGGACATATAGTGTGTGTTGTGTACAGTATAGGACATATGGTGTGTGTTGTGTGCAGTATAGGACATATAGTGTGTGTTGTGTGCAGTATAGGACATATGGTGTGTGTTGTGTGCAGTATAGGACATATGGTGTGTGATGTGTGCAGTATAGGACATATGGTGTGTGTTGTGTGCAGTATAAGACATATGGTGTGTGTTGTGTGCAGTATAGGACATATGGTGTGTGTTTTGTGCAGTATAGGACATATGGTGTGTGATGTGTACAGTATAGGACATATGGTGTGTGTTTTGTGCAGTATAGGACATATAGTGTGTGTTGTGTGCAGTATAGGACATATGGTGTGTTGTGTGCAGTATAGGACATATGGTGTGTGTTGTGTGCAGTATAGGACATATGGTGTGTGATGTGTACAGTATAGGACATATGGTGTGTGATGTGTACAGTATAGGACATATGGTGTGTGGTGTGCAGTATAGGACATATGCTGTGTGTTGTGTGCAGTATAGGACATATGGTGTGTGTGTTGTGTGCAGTATAGGACATATGGTGCGTGTTGTGTGTAGTATAGGACATATGGTGTGTGTAGTGTGCAGTATGGGACATATGGTGTGTGTTTTGTGCAGTATAGGACATATAGTGTGTGTTGTGTGCAGTATAGGACATATGGTGTGTTGTGTGCAGTATAGGACATATGGTGTGTGTTGTGTGCAGTATAGGACATATGGTGTGTGATGTGTACAGTATAGGACATATGGTGTGTGATGTGTACAGTATAGGACATATGGTGTGTGGTGTGCAGTATAGGACATATGCTGTGTGTTGTGTGCAGTATAGGACATATGGTGTGTGTGTGTTGTGTGCAGTATAGGACATATGGTGTGTGTCGTGTGCAGTATAAGACATATGCTGTGTGTTGTGTGCAGTATAGGACATATGGTGTGTGTGTTGTGTGCAGTATAGGACATATGGTGTGTGATGTGTGCAGTATAGGACATATGGTGTGTGATGTGTGCAGTATAGGACATATGGTGTGTGTTGTGTGCAGTATAAGACATATGGTGTGTGTTGTGTGCAGTATAGGACATATGGTGTGTGATGTGTACAGTATAGGACATATGGTGTGTGTTGTGTGCAGTATAGGACATATAGTGTGTGTTGTGTGCAGTATAGGACATATGGTGTGTTGTGTGCAGTATAGGACATATGGTGTGTGTTGTGTGCAGTATAGGACATATGGTGTGTGATGTGTACAGTATAGGACATATAGTGTGTGTTGTGTGCAGTATAGGACATATAGTGTGTGTTGTGTGCAGTATAGGACATATGGTGTGTGTTGTGTGCAGTATAGGACATATGGTGTGTGTTGTGTGCAGTATAGGACATATAGTGTGTGTTGTGTGCAGTATAGGACATATGGTGTGTGTTGTGTGCAGTATAGGACATATGGTGTGTGTTGTGTGCAGTATAGGACATATGGTGTGTGATGTGTACAGTATAGGACATATGGTGTGTGATGTGTGCAGTATAGGACATATGGTGTGTGATGTGTACAGTATAGGACATATGGTGTGTGATGTGTACAGTATAGGACATATGGTGTGTTGTGTGCAGTATAGGACATATGGTGTGTTGTGTGCAGTATAGGACATATGGTGTGTGTTGTGTGCAGTATAGGACATATGGTGTGTGATGTGTGCAGTATAGGACATATGGTGTGTGATGTGTGCAGTATAGGACATATGGTGTGTGTTGTGTGCAGTATAGGACATATGGTGTGTGATGTGTACAGTATAGGACATATGGTGTGTGATGTGTACAGTATAGGACATATGGTGTGTGATGTGTGCAGTATAGGACATATGGTGTGTTGTGTGCAGTATAGGACATATGGTGTGTGTTGTGTGCAGTATAGGACATATGGTGTGTGATGTGTGCAGTATAGGACATATGGTGTGTGATGTGTGCAGTATAGGACATATGGTGTGTGTTGTGTGCAGTATAAGACATATGGTGTGTGTTGTGTGCAGTATAGGACATATGGTGTGTGATGTGTACAGTATAGGACATATGGTGTGTGTTGTGTGCAGTATAGGACATATAGTGTGTGTTGTGTGCAGTATAGGACATATGGTGTGTTGTGTGCAGTATAGGACATATGGTGTGTGTTGTGTGCAGTATAGGACATATGGTGTGTGATGTGTACAGTATAGGACATATGGTGTGTGTTGTGTGCAGTATAGGACATATGCTGTGTGTTGTGTGCAGTATAGGACATATGGTGTGTGTGTTGTGTGCAGTATAGGACATATGGTGTGTGTGTTGTGTGCAGTATAGGACATATGCTGTGTGTTGTGTGCAGTATAGGACATATAGTGTTTTGTGTGCAGTATAGGACATATGTTGTGTGTTGTGTGCAGTATAGGACATATAGTGTGTGTTGTGTGCAGTATAGGACATATGGTGTGTGTTGTGTGCAGTATAGAACATATGGTGTGTGTTGTGTGCAGTATAGGACATATGGTGTTTTGTGTGCAGTATAGGACATATGGTGTGTGTTGTGTGCAGTATAGGACATATGGTGTGTGTTGTGTGCAGTATAGGACATATGGTGTGTGTTGTGTACAGTATAGGACATATGGTGTGTGTTGTGTGCAGTATAGGACATATGGTGTGTGTTGTGTGCAGTATAGAACATATGGTGTGTGTTGTGTGCAGTATAGGACATATGGTGTGTGTTGTGTGCAGTATAGGACATATGGTGTCTGTTGTGTGCAGTATAGGACATATGGTGTGTGTTGTGTGCAGTATAGGACATATGGTGTGTGATGTGTACAGTATAGGACATATGGTGTGTGATGTGTACAGTATAGGACATATGGTGTGTTGTGTGCAGTATTGGACATATGGTGTGTGATGTGTACAGTATAGGACATATGGTGTGTGATGTGTACAGTATAGGACATATGGTGTGTGGTGTGCAACATAGGACATATGCTGTGAGTTGTGTGCAGTATAGGTCGTATGGTGTGTGTTGTGTGCAGTATAGGACATATGATGTGTGCAGTATAGGACATATGCTGTGAGTTGTGTGCAGTATAGGACATATGGTGTGTGTTGTGTGCAGTATAGGACATATGGTGTGTGATGTGTGCAGTATAGGACATATGGTGTGTGTTGTGTGCAGTATAAGACATATGGTGTGTGTTGTGTGCAGTATAGGACATATGGTGTGTGATGTGTACAGTATAGGACATATGGTGTGTGTTTTGTGCAGTATAGGACATATAGTGTGTGTTGTGTGCAGTATAGGACATATGGTGTGTTGTGTGCAGTATAGGACATATGGTGTGTGTTGTGTGCAGTATAGGACATATGGTGTGTGATGTGTACAGTATAGGACATATGGTGTGTGATGTGTACAGTATAGGACATATGGTGTGTGGTGTGCAGTATAGGACATATGCTGTGTGTTGTGTGCAGTATAGGACATATGGTGTGTGTGTTGTGTGCAGTATAGGACATATGGTGTGTGTCGTGTGCAGTATAAGACATATGCTGTGTGTTGTGTGCAGTATAGGACATATGGTGTGTGTGTTGTGTGCAGTATAGGACATATGGTGCGTGTTGTGTGTAGTATAGGACATATGGTGTGTGTAGTGTGCAGTATGGGACATATGGTGTGTGTTTTGTGCAGTATAGGACATATAGTGTGTGTTGTGTGCAGTATAGGACATATGGTGTGTTGTGTGCAGTATAGGACATATGGTGTGTGTTGTGTGCAGTATAGGACATATGGTGTGTGATGTGTACAGTATAGGACATATGGTGTGTGATGTGTACAGTATAGGACATATGGTGTGTGGTGTGCAGTATAGGACATATGCTGTGTGTTGTGTGCAGTATAGGACATATGGTGTGTGTGTTGTGTGCAGTATAGGACATATGGTGTGTGTCGTGTGCAGTATAAGACATATGCTGTGTGTTGTGTGCAGTATAGGACATATGGTGTGTGTGTGTGTTGTGTGCAGTATAGGACATATGGTGTGTGATGTGTGCAGTATAGGACATATGGTGTGTGATGTGTGCAGTATAGGACATATGGTGTGTGTTGTGTGCAGTATAAGACATATGGTGTGTGTTGTGTGCAGTATAGGACATATGGTGTGTGATGTGTACAGTATAGGACATATGGTGTGTGTTGTGTGCAGTATAGGACATATAGTGTGTGTTGTGTGCAGTATAGGACATATGGTGTGTTGTGTGCAGTATAGGACATATGGTGTGTGTTGTGTGCAGTATAGGACATATGGTGTGTGATGTGTACAGTATAGGACATATGGTGTGTGATGTGTACAGTATAGGACATATGGTGTGTGATGTGTGCAGTATAGGACATATGGTGTGTGATGTGTACAGTATAGGACATATGGTGTGTGATGTGTACAGTATAGGACATATGGTGTGTGATGTGTGCAGTATAGGACATATGGTGTGTTGTGTGCAGTATAGGACATATGGTGTGTGTTGTGTGCAGTATAGGACATATGGTGTGTGATGTGTGCAGTATAGGACATATGTTGTGTGATGTGTACAGTATAGGACATATGGTGTGTGATGTGTACAGTATAGGACATATGGTGTGTGATGTGTGCAGTATAGGACATATGGTGTGTTGTGTGCAGTATAGGACATATGGTGTGTGTTGTGTGCAGTATAGGACATATGGTGTGTGATGTGTGCAGTATAGGACATATGGTGTGTGATGTGTGCAGTATAGGACATATGGTGTGTGTTGTGTGCAGTATAAGACATATGGTGTGTGTTGTGTGCAGTATAGGACATATGGTGTGTGATGTGTACAGTATAGGACATATGGTGTGTGTTGTGTGCAGTATAGGACATATAGTGTGTGTTGTGTGCAGTATAGGACATATGGTGTGTTGTGTGCAGTATAGGACATATGGTGTGTGTTGTGTGCAGTATAGGACATATGGTGTGTGATGTGTACAGTATAGGACATATGGTGTGTGTTGTGTGCAGTATAGGACATATGCTGTGTGTTGTGTGCAGTATAGGACATATGGTGTGTGTCGTGTGCAGTATAAGACATATGGTGTGTGTTGTGTGCAGAATAGGACATATGCTGTGTGTTGTGTGCAGTATAGGACATATAGTGTTTTGTGTGCAGTATAGGACATATGTTGTGTGTTGTGTACAGTATAGGACATATAGTGTGTGTTGTGTGCAGTATAGGACATATGGTGTGTGTTGTGTGCAGTATAGAACATATGGTGTGTGTTGTGTGCAGTATAGGACATATGGTGTTTTGTGTGCAGTATAGGACATATGGTGTGTGTTGTGTGTAGTATAGGACATATGGTGTGTGTTGTGTGCAGTATAGGACATATGGTGTGTGTTGTGTACAGTATAGGACATATGGTGTGTGTTGTGTGCAGTATAGGACATATGGTGTGTGTTGTGTGCAGTATAGAACATATGATGTGTGTTGTGTGCAGTATAGGACATATGGTGTGTGTTGTGTGCAGTATAGGACATATGGTGTGTGTTGTGTGCAGTATAGGACATATGGTGTGTGTTGTGTGCAGTATAGGACATATGGTGTGTGATGTGTACAGTATAGGACATATGGTGTGTGATGTGTACAGTATAGGACATATGGTGTGTTGTGTGCAGTATTGGACATATGGTGTGTGATGTGTACAGTATAGGACATATGGTGTGTGATGTGTACAGTATAGGACATATGGTGTGTGGTGTGTGCAGTATAGGACATATAGTGTGTGTTGTGTGCAGTATAGGACATATGGTGTGTTGTGTGCAGTATAGGACATATGGTGTATGTTGTGTGCAGTATAGGACATATGGTGTGTGATGTGTACAGTATAGGACATATGGTGTGTGATGTGTACAGTATAGGACATATGGTGTGTGGTGTGCAGTATAGGACATATGCTGTGTGTTGTGTGCAGTATAGGACATATGGTGTGTGATGTGTGCAGTATAGGACATATGGTGTGTGTCGTGTGCAGTATAAGACATATGGTGTGTGTTGTGTGCAGTATAGGACATATGCTGTGTGTTGTGTGCAGTATAGGACATATAGTGTGTGTTGTGTGCAGTATAGGACATATGGTGTGTGTTGTGTGCAGTATAGGACATATGGTGTGTGTTGTGTGCAGTATTGGACATATGGTGTGTGTTGTGTGCAGTATAGGACATATGGTGTGTTGTGTGCAGTATAGGACATATGGTGTGTGTTGTGTGCAGTATAGGACATATGGTGTTTGTTGTGTGCAGTATAGGACATATGGTGTGTGTGGTGTGCAGTATAGGACATATGGTGTGTGATGTGTGCAGTATAGGACATATGGTGTGTGTGATGTGTGCAGTATAAAAGATATGGTGTGTGTTGTGTGCAGTATAGGACATATGGTGTGTGTTGTGTGCAGTATAGGACATATGGTGTGTGTTGTGTGCAGTATAGGACATATGTTGTGTGTGGTGTGCAGTATAGGACATATGGTGTGTGTTGTGTGCAGTATAGGATATATGGTGTGTTGTGTACAGTATAGGACATATGGTGTGTGTTGTGCAGTATAGGACATATGGTGTGTGTTGTGTGCAGTATAGGACATATGGTGTTTGTTGTGTGCAGTATAGGACATATGGTGTGTGTGGTGTGCAGTATAGGACATATGGTGTGTGTTGTGTGCAGTATAGGACATATGGTGTGTGATGTGTGCAGTATAGGACATATGGTGTGTGTTGTGTGAAGTATAGGACATATGGTGTGTGTTGTGTGCAGTATAGGATATATGGTGTGTTTTGTACAGTATAGGACATATGGTGTGTGTTGTGTGCAGTATAGGACATATGGTGTGTGTTGTGTGCAGTATAGGACATATGGTGTGTGTTGTGTACAGTATAGGACATATGGTGTGTGTTGTGTGCAGTATAGGACATATGGTGTGTGTTGTGTGGAGTATAGGATATATGGTGTGTTGTGTACAGTATAGGACATATGGTGTGTGTTGTGTGCAGTATAGGATATATGGTGTGTGTTGTGTGCAGTATAGGACATATGGTGTGTGTTGTGTGTAGTATAGGACATATGGTGTGTGTTGTGTGCAGTATAGGATATATGGTGTGTGTTGTGTGCAGTATAGGACATATGGTTTGTGTTGTGTGCAGTATAGGACATATGGTGTGTGCTGTGTGCAGTATAGGACATATGTTGTGTGTGGTGTGCAGTATAGGACATATGGTGTGTTGTGTACAGTATAGGACATATGGTGTGTGTTATGTGCAGTATAGGACATATGGTGTGTGTTGTGTGGAGTATAGGATATATGGTGTGTTGTGTACAGTATAGGACATATGGTGTGTGTTGTGTGCAGTATAGGACATATGGTGTGTGTTGTGTGCAGTATAGGATATATGGTGTGTGTTGTGTGCAGTATAGGACATATGGTTTGTGTTGTGTGCAGTATAGGACATATGGTGTGTGATGTGTACAGTATAGGACATATGGTGAGTGTTGTGTGCAGTATAGGACATATGGTGTGTGATGTGTACAGTATAGGACATATGGTGTGTGATGTGTACAGTATAGGACATATGGTGTGTGGTGTGCAGTATAGGACATATGCTGTGTGTTGTGTGCAGTATTGGACATATGGTGTGTGTTGTGTGCAGTATAGGACATATGGTGTGTGTTGTGTGCAGTATTGGACGTATGGTGTGTGTTGTGTGCAGTATAGGTCATATGGTGTGTGTTGTGTGTAGTATAGGACATATGGTGTATGTTGTGTGCAGTATAGGACATATGGTGTGTGTTGTGTGCAGTATAGGACATATGGTGTATGTTGTGTGCAGTATAGGACATATGGTGTGTGTTGTGTGCAGTATAGGACATATGGTGTGTGCTGTGTGCAGTATAGGACATATGGTGTGTGTTGTGTGCAGTATAGGACATATAGTATGTGATGTGTGCAGTATAGGACATATGGTGTGTGTTGTGTGCAGTATAGGACATATGGTGTGTGTTGTCTGCAGTATAGGACATATGCTGTGTTGTGTGCAGTATAGGACATATGCTGTGTGTTGTGCAGTATAGGACATATGGTGTGTGTTGTGTGCAGTATATGACATATGGTATGTGTTGTGTGCAGTATAGGACATATGGTGTGTGTTGTGTGCAGTATAGGACATATGGTGTGTGTTGTGTGTAGTATAGGACAAATGGTGTGAGATGTGTGCAGTATAGGACATATGGTGTGTGTTGTGTGCAGTATAGGACATATGGTGTGTGTTGTGTACAGTATAGAAAATATGGTGTGTGTTGCATGCAGTATAGGACATATGGTGTGTGTTGTGTGCAGTATAGGACATATGGTGTGTGTTGTGTACAGTATAGAAAATATGGTGTGTGTTGTATGCAGTATTGGACATATGGTGTGTGTGGTGTGCAGTATAGGACATATGGTTTGTGTTGTGTGCAGTATAGGACATATGGTGTGTGTTGTGTGCAGTATAGGACATATGGTGTGTGATGTGTACAGTATAGGACATATGGTGTGTTGTGTGCAGTATAGGACATATGGTGTGTGTTGTGTGCAGTATAGGACATATGGTATGTGTTGTGTGCAGTATAGGACATATGGTGTGTTGTGTGTAGTATAGGACATATGGTGTGTGATGTGAACAGTATAGGACATATGGTGTGTGTTGTGTGCAGTATAGGACATATAGTGTGTGTTGTGTACAGTATAGGACATATGGTGTGTGTTGTGTGCAGTATAGGACATATGGTGTGTTATGTGCAGTATAGGACATATGGTGTGTGATGTGTACAGTATAGGACATATGGTGTGTGTTGTGTGCAGTATAGGACATATAGTGTGTGTTGTGTACAGTATAGGACATATGGTGTGTGTTGTGTGCAGTATAGGACATATAGTGTGTGTTGTGTGCAGTATAGGACATATGGTGTGTGTTGTGTGCAGTATAGGACATATGGTGTGTGTTGTGTACAGTATAGAAAATATGTTGTGTGTTGTATGCAGTATAGGACATATGGTGTGTGTTGTGTGCAGTATAGGACATATGGTGTGTGTTGTGTACAGTATAAAAAATATGGTGTGTGTTGTATGCAGTATTAGACATATGGTGTGTGTGGTGTGCAGTATAGGACATATGGTGTGTGTTGTGTACAGTATAGAAAATATGGTGTGTGTTGTATGCAGTATTAGACATATGGTGTGTGTGGTGTGCAGTATAGGACATATAGTGTGTGTTGTGTGCAGTATAGAACATGTGGTGTGTGATGTGTACAGTATAGGACATATGGTGTGTTGTGTGCAGTATAGGACATATGGTGTGTGTTGTGTACAGTATAGAAAATATGTTGTGTGTTGTATGCAGTATAGGACATATGGTGTGTGTTGTGTGCAGTATAGGACATATGGTTTGTGTTGTGTACAGTATAGGACATATGGTGTGTTGTGTGCAGTATAGGACATATGGTGTGTGTTGTGTGCAGTATAGGACATATGGTGTGTGATGTGTACAGTATAGGACATATGGTGTGTTGTGTGCAGTATAGGACATATGGTGTGTGTTGTGTGCAGTATAGGACATATGGTATGTGTTGTGTGCAGTATAGGACATATGGTGTGTTGTGTGTAGTATAGGACATATGGTGTGTGTTGTGTACAGTATAGGACATATGTTGTGTGTTGTGTGCAGTATAGGACATATGGTGTGTGTTGTGTGCAGTATAGGACATATGGTGTGTGTTGTGTGCAGTATAGGACATATGGTGTGTGTTGTGTGCAGTATAGGACATATGGTGTGTTGTGTGCAGTATAGGACATATGGTGTGTGATGTGTGCAGTATAGGACATATGGTGTGTGTGATGTGTGCAGTATAGGACATATGGTGTGTTGTGTGCAGTATAGGACATATGGTGTGTGTTGTGTGCAGTATAGGACATATGGTGTGTGATGTGTACAGTATAGGACATATGGTGTGTTGTGTGCAGTATAGGACATATAGTGTGTGTTGTGTGCAGTATAGGACATATGGTGTGTGTTGTGTGCAGTATAGGACATATGGTGTGTTGTGTGCAGTATAGGACATATGGTGTGTTGTGTGTAGTATAGGACATATGGTGTGTGTTGTGTACAGTATAGGACATATGGTGTGTGTTGTGTGCAGTATAGGACATATGGTGTGTGTTGTGTGCAGTATAGGACATATGGTGTGTGTTGTGTGCAGTATAGGACATATGGTGTGTGTTGTGTGCAGTATAGGACATATGGTGTGTTGTGTGCAGTATAGGACATATGGTGTGTGATGTGTGCAGTATAGGACATATGGTGTGTGTGATGTGTGCAGTATAAGAGATATGGTGTGTGTTGTGTGCAGTATAGGACATATGGTGTGTGTTGTGTGCAGTATAGGACATATGTTGTGTGTGGTGTGCAGTATAGGACATATGGTGTGTTGTGTACAGTATAGGACATATGGTGTGTGTTATGTGCAGTATAGGACATATGGTGTGTGTTGTGTGGAGTATAGGATATATGGTGTGTGTTGTGTGCAGTATAGGATATATGGTGTGTGTTGTGTGCAGTATTCGACATATGGTGTGTGTTGTGTGCAGTATAGGACATATGGTGTGTGTTGTGTGCAGTATTGGACGTATGGTGTGTGTTGTGTGCAGTATAGGTCATATGGTGTGTGTTGTGTGTAGTATAGGACATATGGTGTATGTTGTGTGCAGTATAGGACATATGGTGTGTGTTGTGTGCAGTATAGGACATATGGTGTATGTTGTGTGCAGTATAGGACATATGGTGTGTGTTGTGTGCAGTATAGGACATATGGTGTGTGCTGTGTGCAGTATAGGACATATGGTGTGTGTTGTGTGCAGTATAGGACATATGGTGTGTGATGTGTGCAGTATAGGACATATGGTGTGTGAAGTGTGCAGTATAGGACATATGGTGTGTGATGTGTGCAGTATAGGACATATGGTGTGTGTTGTGTGCAGTATAGGACATATGGTGTGTGTGTTGTGTGCAGTATAGGACATATGGTGTGTGATGTGTGCAGTATAGGACATATGGTGTGTGATGTGTGCAGTATAGGACATATGGTGTGTGTTGTGTGCAGTATAAGACATATGGTGTGTGTTGTGTGCAGTATAGGACATATGGTGTGTGATGTGTACAGTATAGGACATATGGTGTGTGTTGTGTGCAGTATAGGACATATAGTGTGTGTTGTGTGCAGTATAGGACATATGGTGTGTTGTGTGCAGTATAGGACATATGGTGTGTGTTGTGTGCAGTATAGGACATATGGTGTGTGATGTGTACAGTATAGGACATATGGTGTGTGATGTGTACAGTATAGGACATATGGTGTGTGGTGTGCAGTATAGGACATATGCTGTGTGTTGTGTGCAGTATAGGACATATGGTGTGTGTTGTGTGCAGTATAGGACATATGGTGTGTGTCGTGTGCAGTATAAGACATATGGTGTGTGTTGTGTGCAGTATAGGACATATGCTGTGTGTTGTGTGCAGTATAGGACATATAGTGTTTTGTGTGCAGTATAGGACATATGTTGTGTGTTTTGTGCAGTATAGGACATATAGTGTGTGTTGTGTGCAGTATAGGACATATGGTGTGTAATGTGTACAGTATAGGACATATGGTGTGTGTTGTGTACAGTATAGGACATATGGTGTGTGTTGTGTGTAGTATAGGACATATGGTGTGTGTTGTGTGCAGTATAGAACATATGGTGTGTGTTGTGTGCAGTATAGGACATATGGTGTGTGTTGTGTGCAGTATAGGACATATGGTGTGTAATGTGTACAGTATAGGACATATGGTGTGTGTTGTGTGCAGTATAGGACATATGGTGTGTGATGTGTACAGTATAGGACATATGGTGTGTGATGTGTACAGTATAGGACATATGGTGTGTTGTGTGCAGTATTGGACATATGGTGTGTGATGTGTACAGTATAGGACATATGGTGTGTGGTGTGCAGCATAGGACATATGCTGTGAGTTGTGTGCAGTATAGGACATATGGTGTGTGATGTGTGCAGTATAGGACATATGGTGTGTGTTGTGTGCAATATAGGACATATGGTGTGTGATGTGTGCAGTATAAGACATATGGTGTGTGTTGTGTGCAGAATAGGACATATGGTGTGTGATGTGTACAGTATAGGACATATGGTGTGTGTTGTGTGCAGTATAGGACATATAGTGTGTGTTGTGTGCAGTATAGGACATATGGTGTGTTTTGTGCAGTATAGGACATATGGTGTGTGTTGTGTGCAGTATAGGACATATGGTGTGTGATGTGTACAGTATAGGACATATGGTGTGTGTTGTGTGCAGTATAGGACATATAGTGTGTGTTGTGTGCAGTATAGGACATATGGTGTGTTTTGTGCAGTATAGGACATATGGTGTGTGATGTGTACAGTATAGGACATATGGTGTGTGATGTGTGCAGTATAGGACATATGGTGTGTGTCGTGTGCAGTATAAGACATATGGTGTGTGTTGTGTGCAGTATAGGACATATGCTGTGTGTTGTGTGCAGTATAGGACATATAGTGTTTTGTGTGCAGTATAGGACATATGTTGTGTGTTGTGTGCAGTATAGGACATATGGTGTGTGTTGTGTGCAGTATAGGACATATGGTGTGTGTTGTGTGCAGTATTGGACATATGGTGTGTGTTGTGTGCAGTATAGGACATATGGTGTGTGTTGTGTGCAGTATAGGACATATGGTGTTTGTTGTGTGCACTATAGGACATATGGTGTGTGTGGTGTGCAGTATAGGACATATGGTGTGTGATGTGTGCAGTATAGGACATATGGTGTGTGTAATGTGTGCAGTATAAGAGATATGGTGTGTGTTGTGTGCAGTATAGGACATATGGTGTGTGTTGTGTGCAGTATAGGACATATGGTGTGTGTTGTGTGCAGTATAGGACATATGTTGTGTGTGGTGTGCAGTATAGGACATATTTTGTGTTGTGTACAGTATAGGAGATATGGTGTGTGTTATGTGCAGTATAGGACATATGGTGTGTGTTGTGTGCAGTATAGGATATATGGTGTGTTGTGTACAGTATAGGACATATGGTGTGTGTGGTGTGCAGTATAGGACATATGGTGTGTGTTGTGTGCAGTATAGGACATATGGTGTTTGTTGTGTGCAGTATAGGACATATGGTGTGTGTGGTGTGCAGTATAGGACATATGGTGTGTGTTGTGTGCAGTATAGGACATATGGTGTGTGATGTGTGCAGTATAGGACATATGGTGTGTGTTGTGTGCAGTATAGGACATATGGTGTGTGTTGTGTGCAGTATAGGACATATGGTGTGTGTTGTGTACAGTATAGGACATATGGTGTGTGTTGTGTGCAGTATAGGACATATGGTGTGTGTTGTGTGCAGTATAGGACATATGGTGTGTTGTGTGCAGTATAGGACATATGGTGTGTGTGATGTGTGCAGTATAAGAGATATGGTGTGTGTTGTGTGCAGTATAGGACATATGGTGTGTGTTGTGTGCAGTATAGGACATATGTTGTGTGTGGTGTGCAGTATAGGACATATGGTGTGTTGTGTACAGTATAGGACATATGGTGTGTGTTGTGTGCAGTATAGGACATATGGTGTTTGTTGTGTGCAGTATAGGACATATGGTGTTTGTTGTGTGCAGTATAGGACATATGGTGTGTGTGGTGTGCAGTATAGGACATATGGTGTGTGTTGTGTGCAGTATAGGACATATGGTGTGTGATGTGTGCAGTATAGGACATATGGTGTGTGTTGTGTGCAGTATAGGACATATGGTGTGTGTTGTGTGCAGTATAGGTCATATGGTGTGTGTGGTGTGCAGTATAGGACATATGGTGTGTGATGTGTACAGTATAGGACATATGGTGAGTGTTGTGTGCAGTATAGGACATATGGTGTGTGTTGTGTGCAGTATCGGACATATGGTGTGTGATGTGTACAGTATAGGACATATGGTGTGTGATGTGTACAGTATAGGACATATGGTGTGTGGTGTGCAGTATAGGACATATGCTGTGTGTTGTGTGCAGTATAGGACATATGGTGTGTGTTGTGTGCAGTATTGGACATATGGTGTGTGTTGTGTGCAGTATAGGACATATGGTGTGTGTTGTGTGCAGTATTGGACGTATGGTGTGTGTTGTGTGCAGTATAGGTCATATGGTGTGTGTTGTGTGTAGTATAGGACATATGGTGTATGTTGTGTGCAGTATAGGACATATGGTGTGTGTTGTGTGCAGTATAGGACATATGGTGTATGTTGTGTGCAGTATAGGACATATGGTGTGTGTTGTGTGCAGTATAGGACATATGGTGTGTGCTGTGTGCAGTATAGGACATATGGTGTGTGATGTGTGCAGTATAGGACATATGGTGTGTGTTGTGTGCTGTATAGGACATATGGTGTGTGTTGTCTGCAGTATAGGACATATGCTGTGTTGTGTGCAGTATAGGACATATGCTGTGTGTTGTGCAGTATAGGACATATGGTGTGTGTTGTGTGCAGTATAGGACATATGGTGTGTGTTGTGTGCAGTATAGGACATATGGTTTGTGTTGTGTGCAGTATAGGACATATGGTGTGTGTTGTGTGCAGTATAGGACATATGGTTTGTGTTGTGTGCAGTATAGGACATATGGTGTGTGTTGTGTGCAGTATAGGACATATGGTGTGTGATGTGTACAGTATAGGACATATGGTGTGTTGTGTGCAGTATAGGACATATGGTGTGTGTTGTGTGCAGTATAGGACATATGGTGTGTTGTGTGTAGTATAGGACATATGGTGTGTGATATGAACAGTATAGGACATATAGTGTGTGTTGTGTACAGTATAGGACATATGGTGTGTGTTGTGTGCAGTATACGACATATGGTGTGTTATGTGCAGTATAGGACATATGGTGTGTGATGTGTACAGTATAGGACATATGGTGTGTGTTGTGTGCAGTATAGGACATATAGTGTGTGTTGTGTACAGTATAGGACATATGGTGTGTGTTGTGTGCAGTATAGGACATATAGTGTGTGTTGTGTGCAGTATAGGACATATGGTGTGTGTTGTGTGCAGTATAGGACATATAGTGTGTGTTGTGTGCAGTATAAAACATGTGGTGTGTGATGTGTACAGTATAGGACATATGGTGTGTTGTGTGCAGTATAGGACATATGGTGTGTGTTGTTTACAGTATAGAAAATATGTTGTGTGTTGTATGCAGTATAGGACATATGGTGTGTGTTGTGTGCAGTATAGGACATATGGTGTGTGTTGTGTACAGTATAGAAAATATGGTGTGTGTTGTATGCAGTATTGGACATATGGTGTGTGTGGTGTGCAGTATAGGACATATGGTGTGGGTTGTGTGCAGTATAGGACATATGGTGTGTGTTATGTGCAGTATAGGACATATGGTGTGTGATGTGTACAGTATAGGACATATGGTGTGTTGTGTGCAGTATAGGACATATGGTGTGTGTTGTGTGCAGTATAGGACATATGGTATGTGTTGTGTGCAGTATAGGACATATGGTGTGTTGTGTGTAGTATAGGACATATGGTGTGTGATGTGTACAGTATAGGACATATGGTGTGTGTTGTGTGCAGTATAGGACATATAGTGTGTGTTGTGTACAGTATGGGACATATGGTGTGTGTTGTGTGCAGTATAGGACATATGGTGTGTGTTGTGTACAGTATAGAAAATATGGTGTGTGTTGTATGCAGTATAGGACATATGGTGTGTGTTGTGTGCAGTATAGGACATATGGTGTGTGTTGTGTACAGTATAGAAAATATGGTGTGTGTTGTATGCAGTATTGGACATATGGTGTGTGTGGTGTGCAGTATAGGACATATGGTTTGTGTTGTGTGCAGTATAGGACATATGGTGTGTGTTGTGTGCAGTATAGGACATATGGTGTGTGATGTGTACAGTATAGGACATATGGTGTGTTATGTGCAGTATAGGACATATGGTGTGTGATGTGTACAGTATAGGACATATGGTGTGTGTTGTGTGCAGTATAGGACATATAGTGTGTGTTGTGTACAGTATAGGACATATGGTGTGTGTTGTGTGCAGTATAGGACATATAGTGTGTGTTGTGTGCAGTATAGGACATATGGTGTGTGTTGTGTGCAGTATAGGACATATGGTGTGTTGTGTGCAGTATAGGACATATGGTGTGTGTTGTGTGCAGTATAGGACATATGGTGTGTTGTGTGCAGTATAGGACATATGGTGTGTGTTGTGTACAGTATAGGACATATGGTGTGTGTTGTGTGCAGTATAGGACATATGGTGTGTGTGGTGTGCAGTATAGGACATATGGTGTGTGTTGTGTGCAGTATAGGACATATGGTGTGTGTTGTGTGCAGTATAGGACATATGGTGTGTGTTGTGTGCAGTATAGGACATATGGTGTGTGTTGTGTGCAGTATAGGACATATGGTGTGTGTTATGTGCAGTATAGGACATATGGTGTGTGATGTGTACAGTATAGGACATATGGTGTGTTGTGTGCAGTATAGGACATATGGTGTGTGTTGTGTGCAGTATAGGACATATGGTATGTGTTGTGTGCAGTATAGGACATATGGTGTGTTGTGTGTAGTATAGGACATATGGTGTGTGTTGTGTACAGTATAGGACATATGGTGTGTGTTGTGTGCAGTATAGGACATATGGTGTGTGTTGTGTGCAGTATAGGACATATGGTGTGTGTTGTGTGCAGTATAGGACATATGGTGTGTGTTGTGTGCAGTATAGGACATATGGTGTGTTGTGTGCAGTATAGGACATATGGTGTGTGATGTGTGCAGTATAGGACATATGGTGTGTGTGATGTGTGCAGTATAAGAGATATGGTGTGTGTTGTGTGCAGTATAGGACATATGGTGTGTGTTGTGTGCAGTATAGGACATATGTTGTGTGTGGTGTGCAGTATAGGACATATGGTGTGTTGTGTGCAGTATAGGACATATGGTGTGTGTTATGTACAGTATAGGACATATGGTGTGTGTTGTGTGGAGTATATGATATATGGTGTGTTGTGTACAGTATAGGACATATGGTGTGTGTTGTGTGCAGTATAGGACATATGGTGTGTGTTGTGTGCAGTATAGGATATATGGTTTTTGTTGTGTGCAGTATAGGACATATGGTTTGTGTTGTGTGCAGTATAGGACATATGGTGTGTGATGTGTACAGTATAGGACATATGGTTTTTGTTGTGTGCAGTATAGGACATATGGTGTGTTGTGTACAGTACAGGACATATTGTGTGTGTTGTGTGCAATATCGAAGATATGGTGTGTGTTGTGTGCAATATCGAACATATGGTGTGTGTGGTGTGCAGTATAGGACATATGGTGTGTGTTGTGTGCAGTATAGGACATATGGTGTGTGTTGTGTGCAGTATAGGACATATGGTGTGTGATGTGTACAGTATAGGACATATGGTGAGTGTTGTGTGCAGTATAGGACATATGGTGTGTGTTGTGTGCAGTATCGGACATATGGTGTGTGATGTGTACAGTATAGGACATATGGTGTGTGATGTGTACAGTATAGGACATATGGTGTGTGGTGTGCAGTATAGGACATATGCTGTGTGTTGTGTGCAGTATAGGACATATGGTGTGTGTTGTGTGCAGTATTGGACATATGGTGTGTGTTGTGTGCAGTATAGGACATATGGTGTGTGTTGTGTGCAGTATTGGACGTATGGTGTGTGTTGTGTGCAGTATAGGTCATATGGTGTGTGTTGTGTGTAGTATAGGACATATGGTGTATGTTGTGTGCAGTATAGGACATATGGTGTGTGTTGTGTGCAGTATAGGACATATGGTGTATGTTGTGTGCAGTATAGGACATATGGTGTGTGTTGTGTGCAGTATAGGACATATGGTGTGTGCTGTGTGCAGTATAGGACATATGGTGTGTGTTGTGTGCAGTATAGGACATATGATGTGTGATGTGTGCAGTATAGGATATATGGTGTGTTGTGTGCAGTATAGGACATATGGTGTGTGTTGTCTGCAGTATAGGACATATGCTGTGTTGTGTGCAGTATAGGACATATGCTGTGTGTTGTGCAGTATAGGACATATGGTGTGTGTTGTGTGCAGTATATGACATATGGTATGTGTTGTGTGCAGTATAGGACATATGGTGTGTGTTGTGTGCAGTATAGGACATATGGTGTGTGTTGTGTGTAGTATAGGACATATGGTGTGTGATGTGTGCAGTATAGGACATATGGTGTGTGTTGTGTGCAGTATAGGACATATGGTGTGTGTTGTGTACAGTATAGAAAATATGGTGTGTGTTGTATGCAGTATAGGACATATGGTGTGTGTTGTGTGCAGTATAGGACATATGGTGTGTGTTGTGTACAGTATAGAAAATATGGTGTGTGTTGTATGCAGTATTGGACATATGGTGTGTGTGGTGTGCAGTATAGGACATATGGTTTGTGTTGTGTGCAGTATAGGACATATGGTGTGTGTTGTGTGCAGTATAGGACATATGGTGTGTGATGTGTACAGTATAGGACATATGGTATGTTTTGTGTGCAGTATAGGACATATGGTGTGTTGTGTGTAGTATAGGACATATGGTGTGTGATGTGAACAGTATAGGACATATGGTGTGTGTTGTGTGCAGTATAGGACACATAGTGTGTGTTGTGTACAGTATAAGACATATGGTGTGTGTTGTGTGCAGTATAGGACATATGGTGTGTTATGTGCAGTATAGGACATATGGTGTGTGATGTGTACAGTATAGGACATATGGTGTGTGTTGTGTGCAGTATAGGACATATAGTGTGTGTTGTGTACAGTATAGGACATATGGTGTGTGTTGTGTGCAGTATAGGACATATAGTGTGTGTTGTGTGCAGTATAGGACATATGGTGTGATGTGTGCAGTATAGGACATATGGTGTGTGTTGTGTGCAGTATAGGACATATAGTGTGTGTTGTGTGCAGTATAGGACATATGGTGTGTTGTGTGCAGTATAGGACATATGGTGTGTGTTGTGTGCAGTATAGGACATATGGTGTGTGATGTGTACAGTATAGGACATATGGTGTGTGATGTGTACAGTATAGGACATATGGTGTGTGGTGTGCAGTATAGGACATATGCTGTGTGTTGTGTGCAGTATAGGACATATGGTGTGTGTGTTGTGTGCAGTATAGGACATATGGTGTGTGTCGTGTGCAGTATAAGACATATGCTGTGTGTTGTGTGCAGTATAGGACATATGGTGTGTGTGTTGTGTGCAGTATAGGACATATGGTGCGTGTTGTGTGTAGTATAGGACATATGGTGTGTGTAGTGTGCAGTATGGGACATATGGTGTGTGTTTTGTGCAGTATAGGACATATAGTGTGTGTTGTGTGCAGTATAGGACATATGGTGTGTTGTGTGCAGTATAGGACATATGGTGTGTGTTGTGTGCAGTATAGGACATATGGTGTGTGATGTGTACAGTATAGGACATATGGTGTGTGATGTGTACAGTATAGGACATATGGTGTGTGGTGTGCAGTATAGGACATATGCTGTGTGTTGTGTGCAGTATAGGACATATGGTGTGTGTGTTGTGTGCAGTATAGGACATATGGTGTGTGTCGTGTGCAGTATAAGACATATGCTGTGTGTTGTGTGCAGTATAGGACATATGGTGTGTGTGTGTGTTGTGTGCAGTATAGGACATATGGTGTGTGATGTGTGCAGTATAGGACATATGGTGTGTGATGTGTGCAGTATAGGACATATGGTGTGTGTTGTGTGCAGTATAAGACATATGGTGTGTGTTGTGTGCAGTATAGGACATATGGTGTGTGATGTGTACAGTATAGGACATATGGTGTGTGTTGTGTGCAGTATAGGACATATAGTGTGTGTTGTGTGCAGTATAGGACATATGGTGTGTTGTGTGCAGTATAGGACATATGGTGTGTGTTGTGTGCAGTATAGGACATATGGTGTGTGATGTGTACAGTATAGGACATATGGTGTGTGATGTGTACAGTATAGGACATATGGTGTGTGATGTGTGCAGTATAGGACATATGGTGTGTGATGTGTACAGTATAGGACATATGGTGTGTGATGTGTACAGTATAGGACATATGGTGTGTGATGTGTGCAGTATAGGACATATGGTGTGTTGTGTGCAGTATAGGACATATGGTGTGTGTTGTGTGCAGTATAGGACATATGGTGTGTGATGTGTGCAGTATAGGACATATGGTGTGTGATGTGTGCAGTATAGGACATATGGTGTGTGTTGTGTGCAGTATAGGACATATGTTGTGTGATGTGTACAGTATAGGACATATGGTGTGTGATGTGTACAGTATAGGACATATGGTGTGTGATGTGTGCAGTATAGGACATATGGTGTGTTGTGTGCAGTATAGGACATATGGTGTGTGTTGTGTGCAGTATATGACATATGGTGTGTGATGTGTGCAGTATAGGACATATGGTGTGTGATGTGTGCAGTATAGGACATATGGTGTGTGTTGTGTGCAGTATAAGACATATGGTGTGTGTTGTGTGCAGTATAGGACATATGGTGTGTGATGTGTACAGTATAGGACATATGGTGTGTGTTGTGTGCAGTATAGGACATATAGTGTGTGTTGTGTGCAGTATAGGACATATGGTGTGTTGTGTGCAGTATAGGACATATGGTGTGTGTTGTGTGCAGTATAGGACATATGGTGTGTGATGTGTACAGTATAGGACATATGGTGTGTGTTGTGTGCAGTATAGGACATATGCTGTGTGTTGTGTGCAGTATAGGACATATGGTGTGTGTCGTGTGCAGTATAAGACATATGGTGTGTGTTGTGTGCAGAATAGGACATATGCTGTGTGTTGTGTGCAGTATAGGACATATAGTGTTTTGTGTGCAGTATAGGACATATGTTGTGTGTTGTGTGCAGTATAGGACATATAGTGTGTGTTGTGTGCAGTATAGGACATATGGTGTGTGTTGTGTGCAGTATAGAACATATGGTGTGTGTTGTGTGCAGTATAGGACATATGGTGTTTTGTGTGCAGTATAGGACATATGGTGTGTGTTGTGTGTAGTATAGGACATATGGTGTGTGTTGTGTGCAGTATAGGACATATGGTGTGTGTTGTGTACAGTATAGGACATATGGTGTGTGTTGTGTGCAGTATAGGACATATGGTGTGTGTTGTGTGCAGTATAGAACATATGATGTGTGTTGTGTGCAGTATAGGACATATGGTGTGTGTTGTGTGCAGTATAGGACATATGGTGTGTGTTGTGTGCAGTATAGGACATATGGTGAGTGTTGTGTGCAGTATAGGACATATGGTGTGTGATGTGTACAGTATAGGACATATGGTGTGTGATGTGTACAGTATAGGACATATGGTGTGTTGTGTGCAGTATTGGACATATGGTGTGTGATGTGTACAGTATAGGACATATGGTGTGTGATGTGTACAGTATAGGACATATGGTGTGTGGTGTGTGCAGTATAGGACATATAGTGTGTGTTGTGTGCAGTATAGGACATATGGTGTGTTGTGTGCAGTATAGGACATATGGTGTATGTTGTGTGCAGTATAGGACATATGGTGTGTGATGTGTACAGTATAGGACATATGGTGTGTGATGTGTACAGTATAGGACATATGGTGTGTGGTGTGCAGTATAGGACATATGCTGTGTGTTGTGTGCAGTATAGGACATATGGTGTGTGATGTGTGCAGTATAGGACATATGGTGTGTGTCGTGTGCAGTATAAGACATATGGTGTGTGTTGTGTGCAGTATAGGACATATGCTGTGTGTTGTGTGCAGTATAGGACATATAGTGTGTGTTGTGTGCAGTATAGGACATATGGTGTGTGTTGTGTGCAGTATAGGACATATGGTGTGTGTTGTGTGCAGTATTGGACATATGGTGTGTGTTGTGTGCAGTATAGGACATATGGTGTGTTGTGTGCAGTATAGGACATATGGTGTGTGTTGTGTGCAGTATAGGACATATGGTGTTTGTTGTGTGCAGTATAGGACATATGGTGTGTGTGGTGTGCAGTATAGGACATATGGTGTGTGATGTGTGCAGTATAGGACATATGGTGTGTGTGATGTGTGCAGTATAAAAGATATGGTGTGTGTTGTGTGCAGTATAGGACATATGGTGTGTGTTGTGTGCAGTATAGGACATATGGTGTGTGTTGTGTGCAGTATAGGACATATGTTGTGTGTGGTGTGCAGTATAGGACATATGGTGTGTGTTGTGTGCAGTATAGGATATATGGTGTGTTGTGTACAGTATAGGACATATGGTGTGTGTTGTGCAGTATAGGACATATGGTGTGTGTTGTGTGCAGTATAGGACATATGGTGTTTGTTGTGTGCAGTATAGGACATATGGTGTGTGTGGTGTGCAGTATAGGACATATGGTGTGTGTTGTGTGCAGTATAGGACATATGGTGTGTGATGTGTGCAGTATAGGACATATGGTGTGTGTTGTGTGAAGTATAGGACATATGGTGTGTGTTGTGTGCAGTATAGGATATATGGTGTGTTTTGTACAGTATAGGACATATGGTGTGTGTTGTGTGCAGTATAGGACATATGGTGTGTGTTGTGTGCAGTATAGGACATATGGTGTGTGTTGTGTACAGTATAGGACATATGGTGTGTGTTGTGTGCAGTATAGGACATATGGTGTGTGTTGTGTGGAGTATAGGATATATGGTGTGTTGTGTACAGTATAGGACATATGGTGTGTGTTGTGTGCAGTATAGGACATATGGTGTGTGTTGTGTGCAGTATAGGATATATGGTGTGTGTTGTGTGCAGTATAGGACATATGGTTTGTGTTGTGTGCAGTATAGGACATATGGTGTGTGCTGTGTGCAGTATAGGACATATGTTGTGTGTGGTGTGCAGTATAGGACATATGGTGTGTTGTGTACAGTATAGGACATATGGTGTGTGTTATGTGCAGTATAGGACATATGGTGTGTGTTGTGTGGAGTATAGGATATATGGTGTGTTGTGTACAGTATAGGACATATGGTGTGTGTTGTGTGCAGTATAGGACATATGGTGTGTGTTGTGTGCAGTATAGGATATATGGTGTGTGTTGTGTGCAGTATAGGACATATGGTTTGTGTTGTGTGCAGTATAGGACATATGGTGTGTGATGTGTACAGTATAGGACATATGGTGAGTGTTGTGTGCAGTATAGGACATATGGTGTGTGTTGTGTGCAGTATCGGACATATGGTGTGTGATGTGTACAGTATAGGACATATGGTGTGTGATGTGTACAGTATAGGACATATGGTGTGTGGTGTGCAGTATAGGACATATGCTGTGTGTTGTGTGCAGTATTGGACATAAGGTGTGTGTTGTGTGCAGTATAGGACATATGGTGTGTGTTGTGTGCAGTATTGGACGTATGGTGTGTGTTGTGTGCAGTATAGGTCATATGGTGTGTGTTGTGTGTAGTATAGGACATATGGTGTATGTTGTGTGCAGTATAGGACATATGGTGTGTGTTGTGTGCAGTATAGGACATATGGTGTATGTTGTGTGCAGTATAGGACATATGGTGTGTGTTGTGTGCAGTATAGGACATATGGTGTGTGCTGTGTGCAGTATAGGACATATGGTGTGTGTTGTGTGCAGTATAGGACATATAGTATGTGATGTGTGCAGTATAGGACATATGGTGTGTGTTGTGTGCAGTATAGGACATATGGTGTGTGTTGTCTGCAGTATAGGACATATGCTGTGTTGTGTGCAGTATAGGACATATGCTGTGTGTTGTGCAGTATAGGACATATGGTGTGTGTTGTGTGCAGTATATGACATATGGTATGTGTTGTGTGCAGTATAGGACATATGGTGTGTGTTGTGTGCAGTATAGGACATATGGTGTGTGTTGTGTGTAGTATAGGACAAATGGTGTGTGATGTGTGCAGTATAGGACATATGGTGTGTGTTGTGTGCAGTATAGGACATATGGTGTGTGTTGTGTACAGTATAGAAAATATGGTGTGTGTTGCATGCAGTATAGGACATATGGTGTGTGTTGTGTGCAGTATAGGACATATGGTGTGTGTTGTGTACAGTATAGAAAATATGGTGTGTGTTGTATGCAGTATTGGACATATGGTGTGTGTGGTGTGCAGTATAGGACATATGGTTTGTGTTGTGTGCAGTATAGGACATATGGTGTGTGTTGTGTGCAGTATAGGACATATGGTGTGTGATGTGTACAGTATAGGACATATGGTGTGTTGTGTGCAGTATAGGACATATGGTGTGTGTTGTGTGCAGTATAGGACATATGGTATGTGTTGTGTGCAGTATAGGACATATGGTGTGTTGTGTGTAGTATAGGACATATGGTGTGTGATGTGAACAGTATAGGACATATGGTGTGTGTTGTGTGCAGTATAGGACATATAGTGTGTGTTGTGTACAGTATAGGACATATGGTGTGTGTTGTGTGCAGTATAGGACATATGGTGTGTTATGTGCAGTATAGGACATATGGTGTGTGATGTGTACAGTATAGGACATATGGTGTGTGTTGTGTGCAGTATAGGACATATAGTGTGTGTTGTGTACAGTATAGGACATATGGTGTGTGTTGTGTGCAGTATAGGACATATAGTGTGTGTTGTGTGCAGTATAGGACATATGGTGTGTGTTGTGTGCAGTATTAGACATATGGTGTGTGTGGTGTGCAGTATAGGACATATAGTGTGTGTTGTGTGCAGTATAGAACATGTGGTGTGTGATGTGTACAGTATAGGACATATGGTGTGTTGTGTGCAGTATAGGACATATGGTGTGTGTTGTGTACAGTATAGAAAATATGTTGTGTGTTGTATGCAGTATAGGACATATGGTGTGTGTTGTGTGCAGTATAGGACATATGGTTTGTGTTGTGTACAGTATAGGACATATGGTGTGTTGTGTGCAGTATAGGACATATGGTGTGTGTTGTGTGCAGTATAGGACATATGGTGTGTGATGTGTACAGTATAGGACATATGGTGTGTTGTGTGCAGTATAGGACATATGGTGTGTGTTGTGTGCAGTATAGGACATATGGTATGTGTTGTGTGCAGTATAGGACATATGGTGTGTTGTGTGTAGTATAGGACATATGGTGTGTGTTGTGTACAGTATAGGACATATGTTGTGTGTTGTGTGCAGTATAGGACATATGGTGTGTGTTGTGTGCAGTATAGGACATATGGTGTGTGTTGTGTGCAGTATAGGACATATGGTGTGTGTTGTGTGCAGTATAGGACATATGGTGTGTTGTGTGCAGTATAGGACATATGGTGTGTGATGTGCGCAGTATAGGACATATGGTGTGTGTGATGTGTGCAGTATAGGACATATGGTGTGTTGTGTGCAGTATAGGACATATGGTGTGTGTTGTGTGCAGTATAGGACATATGGTGTGTGATGTGTACAGTATAGGACATATGGTGTGTTGTGTGCAGTATAGGACATATGGTGTGTGTTGTGTGCAGTATAGGACATATGGTATGTGTTGTGTGCAGTATAGGACATATGGTGTGTTGTGTGTAGTATAGGACATATGGTGTGTGTTGTGTACAGTATAGGACATATGGTGTGTGTTGTGTGCAGTATAGGACATATGGTGTGTGTTGTGTGCAGTATAGGACATATGGTGTGTGTTGTGTGCAGTATAGGACATATGGTGTGTGTTGTGTGCAGTATAGGACATATGGTGTGTTGTGTGCAGTATAGGACATATGGTGTGTGATGTGTGCAGTATAGGACATATGGTGTGTGTGATGTGTGCAGTATAAGAGATATGGTGTGTGTTGTGTGCAGTATAGGACATATGGTGTGTGTTGTGTGCAGTATAGGACATATGTTGTGTGTGGTGTGCAGTATAGGACATATGGTGTGTTGTGTACAGTATAGGACATATGGTGTGTGTTATGTGCAGTATAGGACATATGGTGTGTGTTGTGTGGAGTATAGGATATATGGTGTGTGTTGTGTGCAGTATAGGATATATGGTGTGTGTTGTGTGCAGTATTCGACATATTGTGTGTGTTGTGTGCAGTATAGGACATATGGTGTGTGTTGTGTGCAGTATTGGACGTATGGTGTGTGTTGTGTGCAGTATAGGTCATATGGTGTGTGTTGTGTGTAGTATAGGACATATGGTGTATGTTGTGTGCAGTATAGGACATATGGTGTGTGTTGTGTGCAGTATAGGACATATGGTGTATGTTGTGTGCAGTATAGGACATATGGTGTGTGTTGTGTGCAGTATAGGACATATGGTGTGTGCTGTGTGCAGTATAGGACATATGGTGTGTGTTGTGTGCAGTATAGGACATATGGTGTGTGATTGTGTGCAGTATAGGACATATGGTGTGTGAAGTGTGCAGTATAGGACATATGGTGTGTGATGTGTGCAGTATAGGACATATGGTGTGTGTTGTGTGCAGTATAGGACATATGGTGTGTGTGTTGTGTGCAGTATAGGACATATGGTGTGTGATGTGTGCAGTATAGGACATATGGTGTGTGATGTGTGCAGTATAGGACATATGGTGTGTGTTGTGTGCAGTATAAGACATATGGTGTGTGTTGTGTGCAGTATAGGACATATGGTGTGTGATGTGTACAGTATAGGACATATGGTGTGTGTTGTGTGCAGTATAGGACATATAGTGTGTGTTGTGTGCAGTATAGGACATATGGTGTGTTGTGTGCAGTATAGGACATATGGTGTGTGTTGTGTGCAGTATAGGACATATGGTGTGTGTTGTGTACAGTATAGGACATATGGTGTGTGATGTGTACAGTATAGGACATATGGTGTGTGGTGTGCAGTATAGGACATATGCTGTGTGTTGTGTGCAGTATAGGACATATGGTGTGTGTTGTGTGCAGTATAGGACATATGGTGTGTGTCGTGTGCAGTATAAGACATATGGTGTGTGTTGTGTGCAGTATAGGACATATGCTGTGTGTTGTGTGCAGTATAGGACATATAGTGTTTTGTGTGCAGTATAGGACATATGTTGTGTGTTTTGTGCAGTATAGGACATATAGTGTGTGTTGTGTGCAGTATAGGACATATGGTGTGTAATGTGTACAGTATAGGACATATGGTGTGTGTTGTGTACAGTATAGGACATATGGTGTGTGTTGTGTGTAGTATAGGACATATGGTGTGTGTTGTGTGCAGTATAGAACATATGGTGTGTGTTGTGTGCAGTATAGGACATATGGTGTGTGTTGTGTGCAGTATAGGACATATGGTGTGTAATGTGTACAGTATAGGACATATGGTGTGTGTTGTGTGCAGTATAGGACATATGGTGTGTGATGTGTACAGTATAGGACATATGGTGTGTTGTGTGCAGTATTGGACATATGGTGTGTGATGTGTACAGTATAGGACATATGGTGTGTGGTGTGCAGCATAGGACATATGCTGTGAGTTGTGTGCAGTATAGGACATATGGTGTGTGATGTGTGCAGTATAGGACATATGGTGTGTGTTGTGTGCAATATAGGACATATGGTGTGTGATGTGTGCAGTATAAGACATATGGTGTGTGTTGTGTGCAGAATAGGACATATGGTGTGTGATGTGTACAGTATAGGACATATGGTGTGTGTTGTGTGCAGTATAGGACATATAGTGTGTGTTGTGTGCAGTATAGGACATATGGTGTGTTTTGTGCAGTATAGGACATATGGTGTGTGTTGTGTGCAGTATAGGACATATGGTGTGTGATGTGTACAGTATAGGACATATGGTGTGTGTTGTGTGCAGTATAGGACATATAGTGTGTGTTGTGTGCAGTATAGGACATATGGTGTGTTTTGTGCAGTATAGGACATATGGTGTGTGATGTGTACAGTATAGGACATATGGTGTGTGATGTGTGCAGTATAGGACATATGGTGTGTGTCGTGTGCAGTATAAGACATATGGTGTGTGTTGTGTGCAGTATAGGACATATGCTGTGTGTTGTGTGCAGTATAGGACATATAGTGTTTTGTGTGCAGTATAGGACATATGTTGTGTGTTGTGTGCAGTATAGGACATATAGTGTGTGTTGTGTGCAGTATAGGACATATGGTGTGTGTTGTGTGCAGTATAGGACATATGGTGTGTGTTGTGTGCAGTATTGGACATATGGTGTGTGTTGTGTGCAGTATAGGACATATGGTGTGTGTTGTGTGCAGTATAGGACATATGGTGTTTGTTGTGTGCACTATAGGACATATGGTGTGTGTGGTGTGCAGTATAGGACATATGGTGTGTGATGTGTGCAGTATAGGACATATGGTGTGTGTAATGTGTGCAGTATAAGAGATATGGTGTGTGTTGTGTGCAGTATAGGACATATGGTGTGTGTTGTGTGCAGTATAGGACATATGGTGTGTGTTGTGTGCAGTATAGGACATATGTTGTGTGTGGTGTGCAGTATAGGACATATTTTGTGTTGTGTACAGTATAGGACATATGGTGTGTGTTATGTGCAGTATAGGACATATGGTGTGTGTTGTGTGCAGTATAGGATATATGGTGTGTTGTGTACAGTATAGGACATATGGTGTGTGTGGTGTGCAGTATAGGACATATGGTGTGTGTTGTGTGCAGTATAGGACATATGGTGTTTGTTGTGTGCAGTATAGGACATATGGTGTGTGTGGTGTGCAGTATAGGACATATGGTGTGTGTTGTGTGCAGTATAGGACATATGGTGTGTGATGTGTGCAGTATAGGACATATGGTGTGTGTTGTGTGCAGTATAGGACATATGGTGTGTGTTGTGTGCAGTATAGGACATATGGTGTGTGTTGTGTACAGTATAGGACATATGGTGTGTGTTGTGTGCAGTATAGGACATATGGTGTGTGTTGTGTGCAGTATAGGACATATGGTGTGTTGTGTGCAGTATAGGACATATGGTGTGTGTGATGTGTGCAGTATAAGAGATATGGTGTGTGTTGTGTGCAGTATAGGACATATGGTGTGTGTTGTGTGCAGTATAGGACATATGTTGTGTGTGGTGTGCAGTATAGGACATATGGTGTGTTGTGTACAGTATAGGACATATGGTGTGTGTTGTGTGCAGTATAGGACATATGGTGTTTGTTGTGTGCAGTATAGGACATATGGTGTTTGTTGTGTGCAGTATAGGACATATGGTGTGTGTGGTGTGCAGTATAGGACATATGGTGTGTGTTGTGTGCAGTATAGGACATATGGTGTGTGATGTGTGCAGTATAGGACATATGGTGTGTGTTGTGTGCAGTATAGGACATATGGTGTGTGTTGTGTGCAGTATAGGACATATGGTGTGTGTTGTGTACAGTATAGGACATATGGTGTGTGTTGTGTGCAGTATAGGACATATGGTGTGTGTTGTGTGCAGTATAGGACATATGGTGTGTTGTGTGCAGTATAGGACATATGGTGTGTGATGTGTGCAGTATAGGACATATGGTGTGTGTGATGTGTGCAGTATAAGAGATATGGTGTGTGTTGTGTGCAGTATAGGACATATGGTGTGTTGTGTACAGTATAGGACATATGGTGTGTGTTGTGTGCAGTATAGGACATATGGTGTGTGTTGTGTGCAGTATAGGATATATGGTTTGTGTTGTGTGCAGTATAGGACATATGGTTTGTGTTGTGTGCAGTATAGGACATATGGTGTGTGATGTGTACAGTATAGGACATATGGTGAGTGTTGTGTGCAGTATAGGACATATGGTGTGTGTTGTGTGCAGTATCGGACATATGGTGTGTGATGTGTACAGTATAGGACATATGGTGTGTGATGTGTACAGTATAGGACATATGGTGTGTGGTGTGCAGTATAGGACATATGCTGTGTGTTGTGTGCAGTATAGGACATATGGTGTGTGTTGTGTGCAGTATTGGACATATGGTGTGTGTTGTGTGCAGTATAGGACATATGGTGTGTGTTGTGTGCAGTATTGGACGTATGGTGTGTGTTGTGTGCAGTATAGGTCATATGGTGTGTGTTGTGTGTAGTATAGGACATATGGTGTATGTTGTGTGCAGTATAGGACATATGGTGTGTGTTGTGTGCAGTATAGGACATATGGTGTATGTTGTGTGCAGTATAGGACATATGGTGTGTGTTGTGTGCAGTATAGGACATATGGTGTGTGCTGTGTGCAGTATAGGACATATGGTGTGTGATGTGTGCAGTATAGGACATATGGTGTGTGTTGTGTGCAGTATAGGACATATGGTGTGTGTTGTCTGCAGTATAGGACATATGCTGTGTTGTGTGCAGTATAGGACATATGCTGTGTGTTGTGCAGTATAGGACATATGGTGTGTGTTGTGTGCAGTATATGACATATGGTGTGTGTTGTGTGCAGTATAGGACATATGGTTTGTGTTGTGTGCAGTATAGGACATATGGTGTGTGTTGTGTGCAGTATAGGACATATGGTGTGTGATGTGTACAGTATAGGACATATGGTGTGTTGTGTGCAGTATAGGACATATGGTGTGTGTTGTGTGCAGTATAGGACATATGGTGTGTTGTGTGTAGTATAGGACATATGGTGTGTGATATGAACAGTATAGGACATATAGTGTGTGTTGTGTACAGTATAGGACATATGGTGTGTGTTGTGTGCAGTATACGACATATGGTGTGTTATGTGCAGTATAGGACATATGGTGTGTGATGTGTACAGTATAGGACATATGGTGTGTGTTGTGTGCAGTATAGGACATATAGTGTGTGTTGTGTACAGTATAGGACATATGGTGTGTGTTGTGTGCAGTATAGGACATATAGTGTGTGTTGTGTGCAGTATAGGACATATGGTGTGTGTTGTGTGCAGTATAGGACATATAGTGTGTGTTGTGTGCAGTATAAAACATGTGGTGTGTGATGTGTACAGTATAGGACATATGGTGTGTTGTGTGCAGTATAGGACATATGGTGTGTGTTGTGTACAGTATAGAAAATATGTTGTGTGTTGTATGCAGTATAGGACATATGGTGTGTGTTGTGTGCAGTATAGGACATATGGTGTGTGTTGTGTACAGTATAGAAAATATGGTGTGTGTTGTATGCAGTATTGGACATATGGTGTGTGTGGTGTGCAGTATAGGACATATGGTGTGGGTTGTGTGCAGTATAGGACATATGGTGTGTGTTATGTGCAGTATAGGACATATGGTGTGTGATGTGTACAGTATAGGACATATGGTGTGTTGTGTGCAGTATAGGACATATGGTGTGTGTTGTGTGCAGTATAGGACATATGGTATGTGTTGTGTGCAGTATAGGACATATGGTGTGTTGTGTGTAGTATAGGACATATGGTGTGTTGTGTACAGTATAGGACATATGGTGTGTGTTGTGTGCAGTATAGGACATATAGTGTGTGTTGTGTACAGTATGGGACATATGGTGTGTGTTGTGTGCAGTATAGGACATATGGTGTGTGTTGTGTACAGTATAGAAAATATGGTGTGTGTTGTATGCAGTATAGGACATATGGTGTGTGTTGTGTGCAGTATAGGACATATGGTGTGTGTTGTGTACAGTATAGAAAATATGGTGTGTGTTGTATGCAGTATTGGACATATGGTGTGTGTGGTGTGCAGTATAGGACATATGGTTTGTGTTGTGTGCAGTATAGGACATATGGTGTGTGTTGTGTGCAGTATAGGACATATGGTGTGTGATGTGTACAGTATAGGACATATGGTGTGTTATGTGCAGTATAGGACATATGGTGTGTGATGTGTACAGTATAGGACATATGGTGTGTGTTGTGTGCAGTATAGGACATATAGTGTGTGTTGTGTACAGTATAGGACATATGGTGTGTGTTGTGTGCAGTATAGGACATATAGTGTGTGTTGTGTGCAGTATAGGACATATGGTGTGTGTTGTGTGCAGTATAGGACATATGGTGTGTTGTGTGCAGTATAGGACATATGGTGTGTGTTGTGTGCAGTATAGGACATATGGTGTGTTGTGTGCAGTATAGGACATATGGTGTGTGTTGTGTACAGTATAGGACATATGGTGTGTGTTGTGTGCAGTATAGGACATATGGTGTGTGTGGTGTGCAGTATAGGACATATGGTGTGTGTTGTGTGCAGTATAGGACATATGGTGTGTGTTGTGTGCAGTATAGGACATATGGTGTGTGTTGTGTGCAGTATAGGACATATGGTGTGTGTTGTGTGCAGTATAGGACATATGGTGTGTGTTATGTGCAGTATAGGACATATGGTGTGTGATGTGTACAGTATAGGACATATGGTGTGTTGTGTGCAGTATAGGACATATGGTGTGTGTTGTGTGCAGTATAGGACATATGGTATGTGTTGTGTGCAGTATAGGACATATGGTGTGTTGTGTGTAGTATAGGACATATGGTGTGTGTTGTGTACAGTATAGGACATATGGTGTGTGTTGTGTGCAGTATAGGACATATGGTGTGTGTTGTGTGCAGTATAGGACATATGGTGTGTGTTGTGTGCAGTATAGGACATATGGTGTGTGTTGTGTGCAGTATAGGACATATGGTGTGTTGTGTGCAGTATAGGACATATGGTGTGTGATGTGTGCAGTATAGGACATATGGTGTGTGTGATGTGTGCAGTATAAGAGATATGGTGTGTGTTGTGTGCAGTATAGGACATATGGTGTGTGTTGTGTGCAGTATAGGACATATGTTGTGTGTGGTGTGCAGTATAGGACATATGGTGTGTTGTGTGCAGTATAGGACATATGGTGTGTGTTATGTACAGTATAGGACATATGGTGTGTGTTGTGTGGAGTATAGGATATATGGTGTGTTGTGTACAGTATAGGACATATGGTGTGTGTTGTGTGCAGTATAGGACATATGGTGTGTGTTGTGTGCAGTATAGGATATATGGTTTTTGTTGTGTGCAGTATAGGACATATGGTTTGTGTTGTGTGCAGTATAGGACATATGGTGTGTGATGTGTACAGTATAGGACATATGGTTTTTGTTGTGTGCAGTATAGGACATATGGTGTGTTGTGTACAGTACAGGACATATTGTGTGTGTTGTGTGCAATATCGAACATATGGTGTGTGTTGTGTGCAATATCGAACATATGGTGTGTGTGGTGTGCAGTATAGGACATATGGTGTGTGTTGTGTGCAGTATAGGACATATGGTTTTTGTTGTGTGCAGTATAGGACATATGGTTTGTGTTGTGTGCAGTATAGGACATATGGTGTGTGATGTGTACAGTATAGGACATATGGTGAGTGTTGTGTGCAGTATAGGACATATGGTGTGTGTTGTGTGCAGTATCGGACATATGGTGTGTGATGTGTACAGTATAGGACATATGGTGTGTGATGTGTACAGTATAGGACATATGGTGTGTGGTGTGCAGTATAGGACATATGCTGTGTGTTGTGTGCAGTATAGGACATATAGTGTTTTGTGTGCAGTATAGGACATATGTTGTGTGTTTTGTGCAGTATAGGACATATAGTGTGTGTTGTGTGCAGTATAGGACATATGGTGTGTAATGTGTACAGTATAGGACATATGGTGTGTGTTGTGTACAGTATAGGACATATGGTGTGTGTTGTGTGTAGTATAGGACATATGGTGTGTGTTGTGTGCAGTATAGAACATATGGTGTGTGTTGTGTGCAGTATAGGACATATGGTGTGTGTTGTGTGCAGTATAGGACATATGGTGTGTAATGTGTACAGTATAGGACATATGGTGTGTGTTGTGTGCAGTATAGGACATATGGTGTGTGATGTGTACAGTATAGGACATATGGTGTGTTGTGTGCAGTATTGGACATATGGTGTGTGATGTGTACAGTATAGGACATATGGTGTGTGGTGTGCAGCATAGGACATATGCTGTGAGTTGTGTGCAGTATAGGACATATGGTGTGTGATGTGTGCAGTATAGGACATATGGTGTGTGTTGTGTGCAATATAGGACATATGGTGTGTGATGTGTGCAGTATAAGACATATGGTGTGTGTTGTGTGCAGAATAGGACATATGGTGTGTGATGTGTACAGTATAGGACATATGGTGTGTGTTGTGTGCAGTATAGGACATATAGTGTGTGTTGTGTGCAGTATAGGACATATGGTGTGTTTTGTGCAGTATAGGACATATGGTGTGTGTTGTGTGCAGTATAGGACATATGGTGTGTGATGTGTACAGTATAGGACATATGGTGTGTGTTGTGTGCAGTATAGGACATATAGTGTGTGTTGTGTGCAGTATAGGACATATGGTGTGTTTTGTGCAGTATAGGACATATGGTGTGTGATGTGTACAGTATAGGACATATGGTGTGTGATGTGTGCAGTATAGGACATATGGTGTGTGTCGTGTGCAGTATAAGACATATGGTGTGTGTTGTGTGCAGTATAGGACATATGCTGTGTGTTGTGTGCAGTATAGGACATATAGTGTTTTGTGTGCAGTATAGGACATATGTTGTGTGTTGTGTGCAGTATAGGACATATAGTGTGTGTTGTGTGCAGTATAGGACATATGGTGTGTGTTGTGTGCAGTATAGGACATATGGTGTGTGTTGTGTGCAGTATTGGACATATGGTGTGTGTTGTGTGCAGTATAGGACATATGGTGTGTGTTGTGTGCAGTATAGGACATATGGTGTTTGTTGTGTGCACTATAGGACATATGGTGTGTGTGGTGTGCAGTATAGGACATATGGTGTGTGATGTGTGCAGTATAGGACATATGGTGTGTGTAATGTGTGCAGTATAAGAGATATGGTGTGTGTTGTGTGCAGTATAGGACATATGGTGTGTGTTGTGTGCAGTATAGGACATATGGTGTGTGTTGTGTGCAGTATAGGACATATGTTGTGTGTGGTGTGCAGTATAGGACATATTTTGTGTTGTGTACAGTATAGGACATATGGTGTGTGTTATGTGCAGTATAGGACATATGGTGTGTGTTGTGTGCAGTATAGGATATATGGTGTGTTGTGTACAGTATAGGACATATGGTGTGTGTGGTGTGCAGTATAGGACATATGGTGTGTGTTGTGTGCAGTATAGGACATATGGTGTTTGTTGTGTGCAGTATAGGACATATGGTGTGTGTGGTGTGCAGTATAGGACATATGGTGTGTGTTGTGTGCAGTATAGGACATATGGTGTGTGATGTGTGCAGTATAGGACATATGGTGTGTGTTGTGTGCAGTATAGGACATATGGTGTGTGTTGTGTGCAGTATAGGACATATGGTGTGTGTTGTGTACAGTATAGGACATATGGTGTGTGTTGTGTGCAGTATAGGACATATGGTGTGTGTTGTGTGCAGTATAGGACATATGGTGTGTTGTGTGCAGTATAGGACATATGGTGTGTGTGATGTGTGCAGTATAAGAGATATGGTGTGTGTTGTGTGCAGTATAGGACATATGGTGTGTGTTGTGTGCAGTATAGGACATATGTTGTGTGTGGTGTGCAGTATAGGACATATGGTGTGTTGTGTACAGTATAGGACATATGGTGTGTGTTGTGTGCAGTATAGGACATATGGTGTTTGTTGTGTGCAGTATAGGACATATGGTGTTTGTTGTGTGCAGTATAGGACATATGGTGTGTGTGGTGTGCAGTATAGGACATATGGTGTGTGTTGTGTGCAGTATAGGACATATGGTGTGTGATGTGTGCAGTATAGGACATATGGTGTGTGTTGTGTGCAGTATAGGACATATGGTGTGTGTTGTGTGCAGTATAGGACATATGGTGTGTGTTGTGTACAGTATAGGACATATGGTGTGTGTTGTGTGCAGTATAGGACATATGGTGTGTGTTGTGTGCAGTATAGGACATATGGTGTGTTGTGTGCAGTATAGGACATATGGTGTGTGATGTGTGCAGTATAGGACATATGGTGTGTGTGATGTGTGCAGTATAAGAGATATGGTGTGTGTTGTGTGCAGTATAGGACATATGGTGTGTTGTGTACAGTATAGGACATATGGTGTGTGTTGTGTGCAGTATAGGACATATGGTGTGTGTTGTGTGCAGTATAGGATATATGGTTTGTGTTGTGTGCAGTATAGGACATATGGTTTGTGTTGTGTGCAGTATAGGACATATGGTGTGTGATGTGTACAGTATAGGACATATGGTGAGTGTTGTGTGCAGTATAGGACATATGGTGTGTGTTGTGTGCAGTATCGGACATATGGTGTGTGATGTGTACAGTATAGGACATATGGTGTGTGATGTGTACAGTATAGGACATATGGTGTGTGGTGTGCAGTATAGGACATATGCTGTGTGTTGTGTGCAGTATAGGACATATGGTGTGTGTTGTGTGCAGTATTGGACATATGGTGTGTGTTGTGTGCAGTATAGGACATATGGTGTGTGTTGTGTGCAGTATTGGACGTATGGTGTGTGTTGTGTGCAGTATAGGTCATATGGTGTGTGTTGTGTGTAGTATAGGACATATGGTGTATGTTGTGTGCAGTATAGGACATATGGTGTGTGTTGTGTGCAGTATAGGACATATGGTGTATGTTGTGTGCAGTATAGGACATATGGTGTGTGTTGTGTGCAGTATAGGACATATGGTGTGTGCTGTGTGCAGTATAGGACATATGGTGTGTGATGTGTGCAGTATAGGACATATGGTGTGTGTTGTGTGCAGTATAGGACATATGGTGTGTGTTGTCTGCAGTATAGGACATATGCTGTGTTGTGTGCAGTATAGGACATATGCTGTGTGTTGTGCAGTATAGGACATATGGTGTGTGTTGTGTGCAGTATATGACATATGGTGTGTGTTGTGTGCAGTATAGGACATATGGTTTGTGTTGTGTGCAGTATAGGACATATGGTGTGTGTTGTGTGCAGTATAGGACATATGGTGTGTGATGTGTACAGTATAGGACATATGGTGTGTTGTGTGCAGTATAGGACATATGGTGTGTGTTGTGTGCAGTATAGGACATATGGTGTGTTGTGTGTAGTATAGGACATATGGTGTGTGATATGAACAGTATAGGACATATAGTGTGTGTTGTGTACAGTATAGGACATATGGTGTGTGTTGTGTGCAGTATACGACATATGGTGTGTTATGTGCAGTATAGGACATATGGTGTGTGATGTGTACAGTATAGGACATATGGTGTGTGTTGTGTGCAGTATAGGACATATAGTGTGTGTTGTGTACAGTATAGGACATATGGTGTGTGTTGTGTGCAGTATAGGACATATAGTGTGTGTTGTGTGCAGTATAGGACATATGGTGTGTGTTGTGTGCAGTATAGGACATATAGTGTGTGTTGTGTGCAGTATAAAACATGTGGTGTGTGATGTGTACAGTATAGGACATATGGTGTGTTGTGTGCAGTATAGGACATATGGTGTGTGTTGTGTACAGTATAGAAAATATGTTGTGTGTTGTATGCAGTATAGGACATATGGTGTGTGTTGTGTGCAGTATAGGACATATGGTGTGTGTTGTGTACAGTATAGAAAATATGGTGTGTGTTGTATGCAGTATTGGACATATGGTGTGTGTGGTGTGCAGTATAGGACATATGGTGTGGGTTGTGTGCAGTATAGGACATATGGTGTGTGTTATGTGCAGTATAGGACATATGGTGTGTGATGTGTACAGTATAGGACATATGGTGTGTTGTGTGCAGTATAGGACATATGGTGTGTGTTGTGTGCAGTATAGGACATATGGTATGTGTTGTGTGCAGTATAGGACATATGGTGTGTTGTGTGTAGTATAGGACATATGGTGTGTTGTGTACAGTATAGGACATATGGTGTGTGTTGTGTGCAGTATAGGACATATAGTGTGTGTTGTGTACAGTATGGGACATATGGTGTGTGTTGTGTGCAGTATAGGACATATGGTGTGTGTTGTGTACAGTATAGAAAATATGGTGTGTGTTGTATGCAGTATAGGACATATGGTGTGTGTTGTGTGCAGTATAGGACATATGGTGTGTGTTGTGTACAGTATAGAAAATATGGTGTGTGTTGTATGCAGTATTGGACATATGGTGTGTGTGGTGTGCAGTATAGGACATATGGTTTGTGTTGTGTGCAGTATAGGACATATGGTGTGTGTTGTGTGCAGTATAGGACATATGGTGTGTGATGTGTACAGTATAGGACATATGGTGTGTTATGTGCAGTATAGGACATATGGTGTGTGATGTGTACAGTATAGGACATATGGTGTGTGTTGTGTGCAGTATAGGACATATAGTGTGTGTTGTGTACAGTATAGGACATATGGTGTGTGTTGTGTGCAGTATAGGACATATAGTGTGTGTTGTGTGCAGTATAGGACATATGGTGTGTGTTGTGTGCAGTATAGGACATATGGTGTGTTGTGTGCAGTATAGGACATATGGTGTGTGTTGTGTGCAGTATAGGACATATGGTGTGTTGTGTGCAGTATAGGACATATGGTGTGTGTTGTGTACAGTATAGGACATATGGTGTGTGTTGTGTGCAGTATAGGACATATGGTGTGTGTGGTGTGCAGTATAGGACATATGGTGTGTGTTGTGTGCAGTATAGGACATATGGTGTGTGTTGTGTGCAGTATAGGACATATGGTGTGTGTTGTGTGCAGTATAGGACATATGGTGTGTGTTGTGTGCAGTATAGGACATATGGTGTGTGTTATGTGCAGTATAGGACATATGGTGTGTGATGTGTACAGTATAGGACATATGGTGTGTTGTGTGCAGTATAGGACATATGGTGTGTGTTGTGTGCAGTATAGGACATATGGTATGTGTTGTGTGCAGTATAGGACATATGGTGTGTTGTGTGTAGTATAGGACATATGGTGTGTGTTGTGTACAGTATAGGACATATGGTGTGTGTTGTGTGCAGTATAGGACATATGGTGTGTGTTGTGTGCAGTATAGGACATATGGTGTGTGTTGTGTGCAGTATAGGACATATGGTGTGTGTTGTGTGCAGTATAGGACATATGGTGTGTTGTGTGCAGTATAGGACATATGGTGTGTGATGTGTGCAGTATAGGACATATGGTGTGTGTGATGTGTGCAGTATAAGAGATATGGTGTGTGTTGTGTGCAGTATAGGACATATGGTGTGTGTTGTGTGCAGTATAGGACATATGTTGTGTGTGGTGTGCAGTATAGGACATATGGTGTGTTGTGTGCAGTATAGGACATATGGTGTGTGTTATGTACAGTATAGGACATATGGTGTGTGTTGTGTGGAGTATAGGATATATGGTGTGTTGTGTACAGTATAGGACATATGGTGTGTGTTGTGTGCAGTATAGGACATATGGTGTGTGTTGTGTGCAGTATAGGATATATGGTTTTTGTTGTGTGCAGTATAGGACATATGGTTTGTGTTGTGTGCAGTATAGGACATATGGTGTGTGATGTGTACAGTATAGGACATATGGTTTTTGTTGTGTGCAGTATAGGACATATGGTGTGTTGTGTACAGTACAGGACATATTGTGTGTGTTGTGTGCAATATCGAACATATGGTGTGTGTTGTGTGCAATATCGAACATATGGTGTGTGTGGTGTGCAGTATAGGACATATGGTGTGTGTTGTGTGCAGTATAGGACATATGGTTTTTGTTGTGTGCAGTATAGGACATATGGTTTGTGTTGTGTGCAGTATAGGACATATGGTGTGTGATGTGTACAGTATAGGACATATGGTGAGTGTTGTGTGCAGTATAGGACATATGGTTTTTGTTGTGTGCAGTATAGGACATATGGTTTGTGTTGTGTGCAGTATAGGACATATGGTGTGTGATGTGTACAGTATAGGACATATAGTGTGTGTTGTGTACAGTATAGGACATATGGTGTGTGTTGTGTGCAGTATCGGACATATGGTGTGTGATGTGTACAGTATAGGACATATGGTGTGTGATGTGTACAGTATAGGACATATGGTGTGTGGTGTGCAGTATAGGACATATGCTGTGTGTTGTGTGCAGTATAGGACATATGGTGTGTGTTGTGTGCAGTATTGGACATATGGTGTGTGTTGTGTGCAGTATAGGACATATGGTGTGTGTTGTGTGCAGTATTGGACGTATGGTGTGTGTTGTGTGCAGTATAGGTCATATGGTGTGTGTTGTGTGTAGTATAGGACATATGGTGTATGTTGTGTGCAGTATAGGACATATGGTGTGTGTTGTGTGCAGTATAGGACATATGGTGTATGTTGTGTGCAGTATAGGACATATGGTGTGTGTTGTGTGCAGTATAGGACATATGGTGTGTGCTGTGTGCAGTATAGGACATATGGTGTGTGTTGTGTGCAGTATAGGACATATGATGTGTGATGTGTGCAGTATAGGATATATGGTGTGTTGTGTGCAGTATAGGACATATGGTGTGTGTTGTCTGCAGTATAGGACATATGCTGTGTTGTGTGCAGTATAGGACATATGCTGTGTGTTGTGCAGTATAGGACATATGGTGTGTGTTGTGTGCAGTATATGACATATGGTATGTGTTGTGTGCAGTATAGGACATATGGTGTGTGTTGTGTGCAGTATAGGACATATGGTGTGTGTTGTGTGTAGTATAGGACATATGGTGTGTGATGTGTGCAGTATAGGACATATGGTGTGTGTTGTGTGCAGTATAGGACATATGGTGTGTGTTGTGTACAGTATAGAAAATATGGTGTGTGTTGTATGCAGTATAGGACATATGGTGTGTGTTGTGTGCAGTATAGGACATATGGTGTGTGTTGTGTACAGTATAGAAAATATGGTGTGTGTTGTATGCAGTATTGGACATATGGTGTGTGTGGTGTGCAGTATAGGACATATGGTTTGTGTTGTGTGCAGTATAGGACATATGGTGTGTGTTGTGTGCAGTATAGGACATATGGTGTGTGATGTGTACAGTATAGGACATATGGTGTGTTGTGTGCAGTATAGGACATATGGTGTGTGTTGTGTGCAGTATAGGACATATGGTATGTTTTGTGTGCAGTATAGGACATATGGTGTGTTGTGTGTAGTATAGGACATATGGTGTGTGATGTGAACAGTATAGGACATATGGTGTGTGTTGTGTGCAGTATAGGACACATAGTGTGTGTTGTGTACAGTATAAGACATATGGTGTGTGTTGTGTGCAGTATAGGACATATGGTGTGTTATGTGCAGTATAGGACATATGGTGTGTGATGTGTACAGTATAGGACATATGGTGTGTGTTGTGTGCAGTATAGGACATATAGTGTGTGTTGTGTACAGTATAGGACATATGGTGTGTGTTGTGTGCAGTATAGGACATATAGTGTGTGTTGTGTGCAGTATAGGACATATGGTGTGTGTTGTGTGCAGTATAGGACATATAGTGTGTGTTGTGTGCAGTATAAAACATGTGGTGTGTGATGTGTACAGTATAGGACATATGGTGTGTTGTGTGCAGTATAGCACATATGGTGTGTGTTGTGTACAGTATAGAAAATATGTTGTGTGTTGTATGCAGTATAGGACATATGGTGTGTGTTGTGTGCAGTATAGGACATATGGTGTGTGTTGTGTACAGTATAGAAAATATGGTGTGTGTTGTATGCAGTATTGGACATATGGTGTGTGTGGTGTGCAGTATAGGACATATGGTGTGTGTTGTGTGCAGTATAGGACATATGGTGTGTGTTATGTGCAGTATAGGACATATGGTGTGTGATGTGTACAGTATAGGACATATGGTGTGTTGTGTGCAGTATAGGACATATGGTGTGTGTTGTGTGCAGTATAGGACATATGGTATGTGTTGTGTGCAGTATAGGACATATGGTGTGTTGTGTGTAGTATAGGACATATGGTGTGTGATGTGTACAGTATAGGACATATGGTGTGTGTTGTGTGCAGTATAGGACATATAGTGTGTGTTGTGTACAGTATAGGACATATGGTGTGTGTTGTGTGCAGTATAGGACATATGGTGTGTGTTGTGTACAGTATAGAAAATATGGTGTGTGTTGTATGCAGTATAGGACATATGGTGTGTGTTGTGTGCAGTATAGGACATATGGTGTGTGTTGTGTACAGTATAGAAAATATGGTGTGTGTTGTATGCAGTATTGGACATATGGTGTGTGTGGTGTGCAGTATAGGACATATGGTTTGTGTTGTGTGCAGTATAGGACATATGGTGTGTGTTGTGTGCAGTATAGGACATATGGTGTGTGATGTGTACAGTATAGGACATATGGTGTGTTGTGTGCAGTATAGGACATATGGTGTGTGTTGTGTGCAGTATAGGACATATGGTATGTGTTGTGTGCAGTATAGGACATATGGTGTGTTGTGTGTAGTATAGGACATATGGTGTGTGATGTGAACAGTATAGGACATATGGTGTGTGTTGTGTGCAGTATAGGACATATAGTGTGTGTTGTGTACAGTATAGGACATATGGTGTGTGTTGTGTGCAGTATAGGACATATGGTGTGTTATGTGCAGTATAGGACATATGGTGTGTTGTGTGCAGTATAGGACATATGGTGTGTGATGTGTACAGTATAGGACATATGGTGTGTGTTGTGTGCAGTATAGGACATATAGTGTGTGTTGTGTACAGTATAGGACATATGGTGTGTGTTGTGTGCAGTATAGGACATATAGTGTGTGTTGTGTGCAGTATAGGACATATGGTGTGTGTTGTGTGCAGTATAGGACATATAGTGTGTGTTGTGTGCAGTATAGAACATGTGGTGTGTGATGTGTACAGTATAGGACATATGGTGTGTTGTGTGCAGTATAGGACATATGGTGTGTGTTGTGTACAGTATAGAAAATATGTTGTGTGTTGTATGCAGTATAGGACATATGGTGTGTGTTGTGTGCAGTATAGGACATATGGTGTGTGTTGTGTACAGTATAGAAAATATGGTGTGTGTTGTATGCAGTATTGGACATATGGTGTGTGTGGTGTGCAGTATAGGACATATGGTGTGTGTTGTGTGCAGTATAGGACATATGGTGTGTGTTGTGTGCAGTATAGGACATATGGTGTGTGTTGTGTGCAGTATAGGACATATGGTGTGTGTTGTGTGCAGTATAGGACATATGGTGTGTGTTATGTGCAGTATAGGACATATGGTGTGTGATGTGTACAGTATAGGACATATGGTGTGTTGTGTGTAGTATAGGACATATGGTGTGTGATGTGTACAGTATAGGACATATGGTGTGTGTTGTGTGCAGTATAGGACATATAGTGTGTGTTGTGTACAGTATAGGACATATGGTGTGTGTTGTGTGCAGTATAGGACATATAGTGTGTGTTGTGTGCAGTATAGGACATATGGTGTGTGTTGTGTGCAGTATAGGACATATGGTGTGTGTTGTGTGCAGTATAGGACATATGGTGTGTGTTGTGTGCAGTATAGACATATGGTGTATGTTGTGTGCAGTATAGGACATATAGTGTGTGTTGTGTGCAGTATAGGACATATGGTGTGTGTTGTGTGCAGTATAGGACATATAGTGTGTGTTGTGTGCAGTATAGAACATGTGGTGTGTGATGTGTACAGTATAGGACATATGGTGTGTGTTGTGTGTAGTATAGGACATATGGTGTGTGATGTGTGCAGTATAGGACATATGGTGTGTGTTGTGTGCAGTATAGGACATATGGTGTGTGTTGTGTACAGTATAGAAAATATGGTGTGTGTTGTATGCAGTATAGGACATATGGTGTGTGTTGTGTGCAGTATAGGACATATGGTGTGTGTTGTGTACAGTATAGAAAATATGGTGTGTGTTGTATGCAGTATTGGACATATGGTGTGTGTGGTGTGCAGTATAGGACATATGGTTTGTGTTGTGTGCAGTATAGGACATATGGTGTGTGTTGTGTGCAGTATAGGACATATGGTGTGTGATGTGTACAGTATAGGACATATGGTGTGTTGTGTGCAGTATAGGACATATGGTGTGTGTTGTGTGCAGTATAGGACATATGGTATGTTTTGTGTGCAGTATAGGACATATGGTGTGTTGTGTGTAGTATAGGACATATGGTGTGTGATGTGAACAGTATAGGACATATGGTGTGTGTTGTGTGCAGTATAGGACATATAGTGTGTGTTGTGTACAGTATAAGACATATGGTGTGTGTTGTGTGCAGTATAGGACATATGGTGTGTTATGTGCAGTATAGGACATATGGTGTGTGATGTGTACAGTATAGGACATATGGTGTGTGTTGTGTGCAGTATAGGACATATAGTGTGTGTTGTGTACAGTATAGGACATATGGTGTGTGTTGTGTGCAGTATAGGACATATAGTGTGTGTTGTGTGCAGTATAGGACATATGGTGTGTGTTGTGTGCAGTATAGGACATATAGTGTGTGTTGTGTGCAGTATAAAACATGTGGTGTGTGATGTGTACAGTATAGGACATATGGTGTGTTGTGTGCAGTATAGCACATATGGTGTGTGTTGTGTACAGTATAGAAAATATGTTGTGTGTTGTATGCAGTATAGGACATATGGTGTGTGTTGTGTGCAGTATAGGACATATGGTGTGTGTTGTGTACAGTATAGAAAATATGGTGTGTGTTGTATGCAGTATTGGACATATGGTGTGTGTGGTGTGCAGTATAGGACATATGGTGTGTGTTGTGTGCAGTATAGGACATATGGTGTGTGTTATGTGCAGTATAGGACATATGGTGTGTGATGTGTACAGTATAGGACATATGGTGTGTTGTGTGCAGTATAGGACATATGGTGTGTGTTGTGTGCAGTATAGGACATATGGTATGTGTTGTGTGCAGTATAGGACATATGGTGTGTTGTGTGTAGTATAGGACATATGGTGTGTGATGTGTACAGTATAGGACATATGGTGTGTGTTGTGTGCAGTATAGGACATATAGTGTGTGTTGTGTACAGTATAGGACATATGGTGTGTGTTGTGTGCAGTATAGGACATATGGTGTGTGTTGTGTACAGTATAGAAAATATGGTGTGTGTTGTATGCAGTATAGGACATATGGTGTGTGTTGTGTGCAGTATAGGACATATGGTGTGTGTTGTGTACAGTATAGAAAATATGGTGTGTGTTGTATGCAGTATTGGACATATGGTGTGTGTGGTGTGCAGTATAGGACATATGGTTTGTGTTGTGTGCAGTATAGGACATATGGTGTGTGTTGTGTGCAGTATAGGACATATGGTGTGTGATGTGTACAGTATAGGACATATGGTGTGTTGTGTGCAGTATAGGACATATGGTGTGTGTTGTGTGCAGTATAGGACATATGGTATGTGTTGTGTGCAGTATAGGACATATGGTGTGTTGTGTGTAGTATAGGACATATGGTGTGTGATGTGAACAGTATAGGACATATGGTGTGTGTTGTGTGCAGTATAGGACATATAGTGTGTGTTGTGTACAGTATAGGACATATGGTGTGTGTTGTGTGCAGTATAGGACATATGGTGTGTTATGTGCAGTATAGGACATATGGTGTGTTGTGTGCAGTATAGGACATATGGTGTGTGATGTGTACAGTATAGGACATATGGTGTGTGTTGTGTGCAGTATAGGACATATAGTGTGTGTTGTGTACAGTATAGGACATATGGTGTGTGTTGTGTGCAGTATAGGACATATAGTGTGTGTTGTGTGCAGTATAGGACATATGGTGTGTGTTGTGTGCAGTATAGGACATATAGTGTGTGTTGTGTGCAGTATAGAACATGTGGTGTGTGATGTGTACAGTATAGGACATATGGTGTGTTGTGTGCAGTATAGGACATATGGTGTGTGTTGTGTACAGTATAGAAAATATGTTGTGTGTTGTATGCAGTATAGGACATATGGTGTGTGTTGTGTGCAGTATAGGACATATGGTGTGTGTTGTGTACAGTATAGAAAATATGGTGTGTGTTGTATGCAGTATTGGACATATGGTGTGTGTGGTGTGCAGTATAGGACATATGGTGTGTGTTGTGTGCAGTATAGGACATATGGTGTGTGTTGTGTGCAGTATAGGACATATGGTGTGTGTTGTGTGCAGTATAGGACATATGGTGTGTGTTGTGTGCAGTATAGGACATATGGTGTGTGTTATGTGCAGTATAGGACATATGGTGTGTGATGTGTACAGTATAGGACATATGGTGTGTTGTGTGTAGTATAGGACATATGGTGTGTGATGTGTACAGTATAGGACATATGGTGTGTGTTGTGTGCAGTATAGGACATATAGTGTGTGTTGTGTACAGTATAGGACATATGGTGTGTGTTGTGTGCAGTATAGGACATATAGTGTGTGTTGTGTGCAGTATAGGACATATGGTGTGTGTTGTGTGCAGTATAGGACATATGGTGTGTGTTGTGTGCAGTATAGGACATATGGTGTGTGTTGTGTGCAGTATAGACATATGGTGTATGTTGTGTGCAGTATAGGACATATAGTGTGTGTTGTGTGCAGTATAGGACATATGGTGTGTGTTGTGTGCAGTATAGGACATATAGTGTGTGTTGTGTGCAGTATAGAACATGTGGTGTGTGATGTGTACAGTATAGGACATATGGTGTGTTGTGTGCAGTATAGGACATATGGTGTGTGTTGAGAGAAGGCCCTAGACACTTGGGGATAGGGACGCCATGACAGGGGGGAGGATTAGGGAACGGAGGGGGTTAACATTGAGGAGTGAGAGCGGGAAAAGTGGGGGTGGAGTCAGAGGTTATTTAGGTTAGTGGGGGGTTAGGCTAAGGTCAGTCTAGAGGTAGCTGCGACAGAGAGTGGATGGACTTACCTGGATGTCATGGCGGATCTGGAGGCCCTGCGTGCTCTGCTGCGTGCCGCAGCCGATGTCCATGGCGAACAGACCCTGGAGGGCCTATTTGCGGAGGTTCGTGGGTCCCCTGGTCCGGGATCGCCTGCCCGGGCCTCTTCATCTCGCGCTCGGAGGTCACGGCCGCCGGAGCGCTACTCGCCTGATAGGGGACGGGCGGCTAGGCGGTATTCCCGGAGCCCCAGGAGGGACCCTTCGGCTGCGGGCGCCCAGGTCAGCTCCCCTGGTGCTCGCCCGTCGGCGGGGAGGAATCCGCTCAGCAGCCGTCCGGAAGGTGGGTCGGCCATCCCTCCCCCACCTTCCTCTTCATCTGTCCGGACCCGTGCGGCGGCCTCTCGCGAGCCTGCGGGGAGGCGTGCCCGGCGCGAGGTGACTGCGGGCGGGCTTCCGGCCCGTTTCCTGTGACGGCGTCCGAGAGCGCCGGGAGTACTGCGGCCTGTGTTCCCTGCGTGGCCGGGCCTTCTACACGCCGGAGTTCGGGCCTGGCCCGGAAGAGGCCGGCTGAAGTGGTGGCTGTGCCCAGGACGGCGCGTCGGCATTCCAGGAGAGATGCGGGCTTGCCTTCTCCCTCCCACGGTGATGATCGGTCCTCTGACCTGGAGGAGGGCCAGTGTTCCCCTGCGGCCTCTGCTTCCCCTGAGGATTCCGGACTGGTGGCGGCTGATCTTGGAGCGTCCCTGAGGCAGCCTGGTGAGCTTGTGGGGTCTTCTTTCTCTTCTTCTGCTGGGGGGGGTTTCCCGGGGTGGGGGTAGGGGTGTAGCATCTGGGGAGGTGGTGTCTGGTAGCGCTGTCGCGATTGGGGGTGCTGGGGAGTCTGGGGCCTTGCTCGGGCGGATTGTGGGGTTGTTGCAGCAGCTGGTGGGGGAGCGCTCGGGGCCTGCTGGTCCTGCACGGGTGTGGTTGGGTCCTGACGCCGGGGTTTTGCCGCCGGTTGGTAGTGGGCCTGTTGCTTTGGGGGTTGAGTCGGGCACGGTGCCTGCATTGGGGGCGGCCGTCGCGGATGCTGGGTGTGGCGTCGAAGTGCCGGTGCCATCGGGGTCAGGGGAAACCGGGACTGAGAAGGCGGTTGATTTGGTGTGCTTGGATGATAGGGCAAAGGGGGAGGTTTATGTCTGTTTTGAGGGCCCTCTGGGTGCCCATCTGAAACAGAACGTGCGTGACAACATTTGGAAAGGGGAATACGTGGAGATTTTTTCTCTGCTTCCCCTTGACAAGTTTAACCTTGATAAGGTTAAGCCTAGTGGTTCCAAAAAGGACGACGAGGAAAAACGGCGGTATCGCCTCGTTCCCCGCACGTTCTTGAACTGGCTACAGGCTTTTGCTATTCTGGCGAGTGTAATTGGGGAAAAGGAGTCGGAACATTGTTCCGCTCTTTTTGGGTATATGGATGCCATAGGGGAGGCTCATCGGGTCTATGGTGGAGTCGCTTGGCTCCACTACGATGAGCAGTTTCGGCAGCGGAAGGCGGTTCGTCCTAGCCTGCGCTGGGATCACAAGGATATCTCCTTGTGGATGCGTTTGATGGCGGCTCCTGCTAGCCAGCCCTTTCGGGGAGGGGCCGGTGGTTCGGGCTCTGCGCCCGGATCCCCGGGTACACAGCGTAAGGGCTATTGCTGGCTCTTCAATGAGGGCTTGTGCAAATTCGGGGCCACTTGTCGCTTGTCACGGCCTCCACAAGTGTTTTAAGAAAGGAAAGGGTAAAGGGGGCGATGGTGTGGACAAGAGGGAGGACTCCGGTGAGGGTCGCGGCAATGCGGCCTTTCCTAAATAGGTACCCAGACCGGGCGGCTGCCTGGCTCTTGGAGGAGGGTTTTAGTGAGGGTTTCCGCATCCCCTTCGATGCGTCTGCCCCGGTTTTTCGCCCGGGCAATTTAAAATCTGCCCTGGAGCATCCGGAGGTTGTTAGGGACAAGCTGCGGAAGGAGGTCAAGCTGGGCCGCATGGCTGGCCCCTTTGAATCCCCTCCGTGGCCCAATTTGAGGGTGTCGCCTTTGGGGGTGGTGCCGAAGCGGGAGCCTAACAAGTTCCGGCTTATTCATCATCTGTCCTTCCCGGCGGGGTCGTCCGTCAACAACGGGATCGACCCCTCTTTGTCGCGAGTCTCCTACGCTTCTTTTGACCGCGCGGTTGCGTTGGTCCGTAAGGCCGGTCCGGGGGCCCTCATTGCCAAAACGGACATTGAAGAGGCCTTCCGTTTGTTGCCGGTTCATCCGGACAGTTTTCATTTGTTGGGGTGTTTCTGGGAGGGTGCCTTTTATGTCGACTGTTGTTTGCCTATGGGCTGTTCTATTTCTTGTGCGTATTTCGAAGCATTTAGTTCCTTTTTAGAGTGGGTGGTCCGTGATGTCTCCGGTATGTCGGCGGTCATCCATTACCTGGATGACTTCCTCTGTGTTGGGCCTCGGGGTTCTTCTGATTGTCTGGTCCTGTTGCGGACGGTTGAGCGGGTGGCGGAGTTGTTTGGGGTCCCTTTGGCTCCAGAGAAGACTGAGGGGCCGGCGCCGGTGATGAAGTTCCTGGGTATTGACTTGGACTCGGTCCTCATGGAATCGCGCTTGCCGGCGGATAAGCTTGAGGACCTTAAGGAGTCTCTACGGCTTTTTCAGGGTGTTCGTAAGGTTCGTCTTCGGGAAGTTCAGTCGTTGTTGGGAAAACTTAATTTTGCCTGTCGCATTATGCCGATGGGGCGTGTTTTTTGTCGCAGATTGGCGGCCTTGACTTCTGGAGTGCAGTCGCCTCATCACTTCGTGCGCCTTACGGCGGATGTGAGGGCGGACTTGGCTGTGTGGGTGGATTTTCTGGGGCGTTTTAATGGGCGTTCTTTGTGGTTGCCGGCGGCGGTGTCCAGCGCCGAGTTAGATTTGTTTACGGATGCTTCCGGTTCTCTGGGTTTCGGGGCTTATTTTCAGGGACGTTGGTGTGTTGGTGAGTGGCCGGCCTCTTGGGTTGAGAGTGGTCTGGTGAGGAATTTGGCCTTGCTGGAATTGTTCCCCATTGTGGTGGCCGTTGAGTTGTGGGGTGCGGCGTTTTGTGACCGTCGGGTGTGTTTCCACTGTGATAATAGTGCGGTTGTTTTCATTATCAATTCTCAAACTGCCTCTTCCCCTCCGGTCATGTCTTTGATGCGTTATTTAGTCATGCGCTGTTTGGATTTGAATGTGCTGGTGTCTGCGCGCCATGTTCCGGGGATTGATAATTCAGTGGCTGACGCTCTGTCTCGGTTTCAGTTTGGCAGGTTCCGGGAGTTGGTGCCGGAGGCAGCGGCGGTGGGCGAGGATTGCCCGCCCCATCTATGGTCCTTGGTGTCCGTTCCGCGGCTGAGCTCGTCCGTCGGTCGGTGACTGAGCCGACTTGGGCCCGATATCAGCAGATTTGGCGTGAGTGGGAGAGGGATTGCACTTTAGTGGGGGGTGTTGGTTCTGACGAGAGTAGAGTGTTTTTGTTGTTGTCCTGGGTGGGTGATGCTTTCACTGCGGGCCGCTCAGCGTCGGCCATGTCGCAGCGTTTGGCCGGTTTGGCGTTTTTGTTTTGGCTTCAGGGGGTTCGCGATGTCACGAAGGACTTCGTGGTCCGCCAGGCCATGAGGGGCTTTCGGCGCGGGGTTGTCCGGCGGGATCTCCGCCGGCCAGTCTCCTTTTCGTTGCTTTGTCGACTGTTGGGTTGTTTGCCGGGGTTGTGTTCTTCAAGTTATGAGGTGGCGCTTTTTCGCACAGCTTTTCTTCTTGCGTTTTTTGGGGCTTTTCGGGTGGGTGAATTAGTTAGCACCTCGGTGGCTGCCTCTGGGGGTTTGCAGTTTTCGGATGTGTCGTTTTTTGGTGACAGGGTTGAGTGCCATTTGCGCCGTTCAAAAACTGATCAGGTCGGCCGGGGCCGGTTGATCGTGTTGTTTCCCTCTGGGGTTAGTGATGCGTGCCCGGTTCGTGGAGTTTCAGAATTTTTGGGTCTGCGCGGGACCTGGCCAGGTTCCTTTTTGTGTCATGTGAGCGGCGGGTCGCTATCGCGCTTTCAGTTTGTTGCGGTCTTTAGGAAGGCGCTGGCGCTAGTGGGTGAGGTGCCGAGTGATTACGGCACCCACTCCTTCCGCATCGGCACCGCCACGGAGGCTTCTCGTTGGGGTCTTGGGGATGAAGTTGTCCGGCGCATTGGTAGGTGGGAGTCGGATCGATTTCGCCTCTATGTTCGCCCTGCGTTGTTGTCTTGACGGGTGTTTGGGGTGGGCCTTTTTCTTGCTTCCTTGTCCCTACATTGGGATGGGGGGGGGTCGGGGCTGTCTCTGTTTTTGTTGGTCTCTGCTTTTAGTGGTCCCCTTTTTGTTTTCTTTTGTTTTCTAGGTCCTTGCCTGATCTGGATCCTCGGGCATTCTTTTGTTTTTTGGGGTGCTATCTGTGCGGAAGCGCGTCCGGATGGTCGGCAGCTCGGCCTGAGTCGTGATGATGCTGTGGTGCGCTGGATGGGCGTTCGCGGCCTGACGTGGAGTCGAGTGTTGCCTGAGTTTCATTTTTACAGTAGGGTAGATCGCCCCCCGCACATTGTGGTTCTGCACGCGGGGGGGAACGATTTGGGGGTTCGCTCTTCCAGGGAGTTGATTAGAGACATAAAATTTGATATTTTGCGTTTGCTTACTGAATTTCCAGGTTTGGTGTTTGTGTGGTCCGACATCGTGTCCCGCCTGGTTTGGCGCCATGCGAGGTCGGCCGCGCGTATCGACAAAGCCCGTATCAAGGTCAACCGTGCTGTGTCACGTTTTGTCATTCGTAATGGCGGTATAGTGGTGCGTCATCGGGAGCTTGAGGTGCCGTCTTTGGAGCATCTGCGGAGTGATGGCGTTCATTTGAACGCCATCGGTGCGGATCTCTGAATGCTGGGGTAGAGCGTGCTTTTCTGCGGTGGCGGGACTCCCGGTCATAAGGGGTCATGTCCGTGAGTCTGTGGCCAGGGGTTGTTGGGGGTTAGATGCCTATTGGCCAGTTGATAGGACCTCATTGTTGGTATGGGTTCCTTAGTGGGGGTTGTTTGATGACCGGTACGTCCTCTAATTGGGCTTGGGTCCCTTTAGGGGTCTGACTGGTGTTTAATCTAATGGTTGTTGACTCTGCCCAAGGTAGGAGTTATATCGCCTGGGCAGATTGGGGGTGTGGCTTATTCCCAAGGTGGAATATGCCAGCATGTTCAGCTCTTATAAGGGGTTAAAGTTACATCTGGTTACCTTATTGATTTTAAGGGGGGTTGTACTTTGTACGCACCGCCTAACCCTTTCCACCCCTTTAGGGCGGTGATAGTATTTGCCGTTTGTATTAAAGGTTGTTAATAAAATCGGCCTTTAATTAGGCCATTTAAATCCAACAGGTGGTCAGTGTCTTATTGTTAAGGTATAAGGTTTAGCTTGACTTATACATGTGATTATTCGGAGAGGAACTTATTCCTCCTCCCCAGGTCATGTGCAGTATAGGACATATGGTGTGTGATGTGTGCAGTATAGGACATATGGTGTGTGATGTGTGCAGTATAGGACACATGGTGTGTGTTATGTGCAGTATAGGACATATGGTGTGTGTTGTGTGCAGTATAGGACATATGGTGTGTGTTATGTGCAGTATAGGACATATGGTGTGTGTTGTGTGCAGTATAGGACATATGGTGTGTGTTGTGTGCAGTATAGGACATATGGTGTGTTTTGTGTGCAGTATAGGACATATGGTGTGTTTTGTGTGCAGTATTGGACATATGGTGTGTGTTGTGTGCAGTATAGGACATATGGTGTGTTTTGTGTGCAGTATTGGACATATGGTGTGTGTTGTGTGCAGTGTAGGACATATGGCGTGTGATGTGTGCAGTATAGGATATATGGTGTGTTGTGTGCAGTATAGGACATATGGTGTGTGCTGTGTGTAGTATAGGACATATGGTGTGTTTTGTGTGCAGTATAGGACATATGGTGTGTTTTGTGTGCAGTATAGGACATATGGTGTGTTTTGTGTGCAGTATAGGACACATGGTGTGTGTTGTGTGCAGTATAGGACATATGGTGTGTGATGTGTGCAGTATAGGACATATGGCGTGTGTTGTGTGCAGTATAGGACATATGGCGTGTGTTGTGTGTAGTATAGGACATATGGAGTGTGATGTGTGCAGTATAGGACATATGGCGTGTGTTGTGTGCAGTATAGGACATATGGCGTGTGTTGTGTGTAGTATAGGACATATGGTGTGTGTTGTGTGCAGTATAGGACATATGGTGTGTTTTGTGTGCAGTATTGGACATATGGTGTGTGTTGTGTGCAGTATAGGACATATGGTGTGTTTTGTGTGCAGTATTGGACATATGGTGTGTGTTGTGTGCAGTATAGGACATATGGTGTGTTTTGTGTGCAGTATTGGACATATGGTGTGTGTTGTGTGCAGTATAGGACATATGGCGTGTGTTGTGTGCAGTATAGGACATATGGCGTGTGTTGTGTGTAGTATAGGACATATGGTGTGTGCTGTGTGCAGTATAGGACATATGGTGTGTTTTGTGTGCAGTATTGGACATATGGTGTGTGTTGTGTGCAGTATAGGACATATGGTGTGTTTTGTGTGCAGTATTGGACATATGGTGTGTGTTGTGTGCAGTATAGGACATATGGTGTGTTTTGTGTGCAGTATTGGACATATGGTGTGTGTTGTGTGCAGTATAGGATATATGGTGTGTTTTGTGTGCAGTATTGGACATATGGAGTGTGTTATGTGCAGTATAGGACATATGGTGTGTGTTGTGTGCAGTATAGGACATATGGTGTGTGTTGTGTGCAGTATAGGACATATGGCGTGTGATGTGTGCAGTATAGGATATATGGTGTGTTGTGTGCAGTATAGGACATAAGGTGTGTGATGTGTACAGTATAGGACATATGGTGTGTGTTATGTGCAGTATAGGACATATGGTGTGTGTTGTGTGCAGTATAGGACATATGGTGTGTGTTGTGTGCAGTATAGGACATATGGCATGTGATGTGTGCAGTATAGGATATATGGTGTGTTGTGTGCAGTATAGGACATATGGTGTGTTGTGTGCAGTATAGGACATAAGGTGTGTGATGTGTGCAGTATAGGACATATGGTGTGTGTTGTGTGCAGTATAGGACATATGGCGTGTGTTGTGTGCAGTATAGGACATATGGCGTGTGTTGTGTGCAGTATAGGACATATGGTGTGTGTTGTGTGCAGTATAGGACATATGGTGTGTGTTGTGTGCAGTATAGGACATATGGCGTGTGTTGTGTGCAGTATAGGACATATGGTGTGTGTTGTGTGCAGTATTGGACATATGGTGTGTGTTGTGTGCAGTATAGGACATATGGTGTGTTTTGTGTGCAGTATGGGACATATGGTGTGTGTTGTGTGCAGTATGGGACATATGGTGTGTTTTGTGTGCAGTATTGGACATATGGTGTGTGTTGTGTGCAGTATAGGACATATGGTGTGTTTTGTGTGCAGTATTGAACATATGGTGTGTGTTGTGTGCAGTATAGGACATATGGTGTGTTTTGTGTGCAGTATTGGACATACGGTGTGTGTTGTGTGCAGTATTGGACATATGGAGTGTGATGTGTGCAGTATAGGACATATGGTGTGTGTTGTGTGCAGTATAGGACATATGGCGTGTGTTGTGTGTAGTATAGGACATATGGTGTGTGTAGTGTGCAGTGTAGGACATATGGTGTGTTGTGTGCAGTATAGGACATATGGTGTGTGTTGTGTGCAGTATAGGACATATGGTGTGTGATGTGTACAGTATAGGACATATGGTGTGTGATGTGTGCAGTATAGGACATATGGCGTGTGTTGTGTGCAGTATAGGACATATGGTGTGTGTTGTGTGCAGTATAGGACATATGGCGTGTGTTGTGTGCAGTATAGGACATATGGCGTGTGTTGTGTGCAGTATAGGACATATGGTGTGTGTAGTGTGCAGTATAGGACATATGGTGTGTGTTGTGTGCAGTATAGGACATATGGTGTGTGTTGTGTGTAGTATAGGACATATGGTGTGTTTTGTGTGCAGTGTAGGACATATGGTGTGTTGTGTGCAGTATAGGACATATGGTGTGTGTTGTGTGCAGTATAGGACATATGGTGTGTGATGTGTACAGTATAGGACATATGGTGTGTGATGTGTGCAGTATAGGACATATGGCGTGTGTTGTGTGCAGTATAGGACATATGGTGTGTGTTGTGTGCAGTATAGGACATATGGTGTGTGTTGTGTGCAGTATAGGACATATGGCGTGTGTTGTGTGCAGTATAGGACATATGGTGTGTGTTGTATGCATATAGGACATATGGTGTGTGTGTGATGTGTGCAGTATAGGACATATGGTGTCTGTTGTGTGCAGTATAGGACATATGGTGTGTGTTGTGTGCAGTATAGGACATATAGTGTGTGTTGTGTGCAGTATAGGTCATATGGTGTGTGTTGTGTGCAGTATAGGACATATTGTGCGTGTTGTGTACAGTATAGAACATATGGTGTGTGTTGTGTGCAGTATAGGACATATGGTGTGTGTTATGTGCAGTATAGGACATATGGTGTGTGTTGTGTGCAGTATAGGACATATGGTGTGTGTTGTGTGTAGTATAGGACATATGGTGTGTGTTGTGTGCAGTATTGGACATATGGTGTGTGTTGTGTGCAGTATAGTACATATGGTGTGTGTTGTGTGCAGTATAGGACATATGGTGTGTGTTGTGTGCAGTATAGGACATATGGTGTGTTGTGTGCAGTATAGGACATATGGTGTGTGTTGTGTGCAGTATAGGATATTATGGTGTGTGTTGTGTGCAGTATAGGACATATGGTGTGTGTTGTGTGCAGTATAGGACATATGGTGTGTGTGGTGTGCAGTATAGGACATATGGTGTGTGTTGTGTGCAGTATAGGATATTATGGTGTGTGTTGTGTGCAGTATAGGACATATGGTGTGTGTTGTGTGCAGTATAAGACATATGGTGTGTGTTGTGTGCAGTGTAGGACATATAGTGTGTGATGTGTGCAGTATAGGACATATGGTGTGTGTTGTGTGCAGTATTGGACATATAGTGTGTGTTGTGTGCAGTATAGGACATATGGTGTGTGTGATGTGTGCAGTATAGGACATATGGTGTGTGTTGTTTGTAGTATAGGACATATGGTGTGTTGTGTGCAGTATAGGACATATGGTGTGTTGAGTGCAGTATAGGACATATGGTGTGTGTTTTGTGTGCAGTATAGGACATATGGTGTGTTTTGTGTGCAGTATAGGACATATGGTGTGTGTGATGTGTGCAGTATAGGACATATGGTGTGTGTTGTGTGCAGTATCGGACATATGGTGTTTGTTGTGTGCAGTATAGGACATATGATGTGTGTTGTGTACAGTACAGGACATATTGTGTGTGTTGTGTGCAGTATCGGACATATGGTGTTTGTTGTGTGCAGTATAGGACATATGGTGTGTGTTGTGTGCAGTATAGGACATATGGTGTGTGTTGTGTGCAGTATAGGACATATGATGTGTGTTGTGTGCAGTATAGGACATATGGTGTGTGTTGTGTGCAGTATAGGACATATGGTGTGTGTTGTGTGCAGTATAGGACATATGGTGTGTGATGTGTGCAGTATAGGACATATGGTGTGTGTTGTGTGCAGTATAGGACATATGGTGTGTGTTGTGTGCAGTATAGGACATATGGTGTGTGTTGTGTGCAGTATAGGACATATGGTGTGTGTTGTGTGCAGTATAGGACATATGGTGTGTGATGTGTGCAGTATAGGACATATGGTGTGTGTTGTGTGCAGTATAGGACATATGGTGTGTGTTATGTGCAGTATAGGACATATGGTGTGTTGTGTGCAGTATAGTACATATGGTGTGTTGTGTGCAGTATAGGACATATGGTGTGTTGTGTGCAGTATAGGACATATGGTGTGTTGTGTGCAGTATAGGACATATGGTGTGTTGTGTGCAGTATAGGACATATGGTGTGTTGTGTACAGTACAGGACATATTGTGTGTGTTGTGTGCAATATCGAACATATGGTGTGTGTTGTGTGCAATATCGAACATATGGTGTGTGTGGTGTGCAGTATAGGACATATGGTGTGTGTTGTGTGCAGTATCGGACATATGGTGTTTGTTGTGTGCAGTATAGGACATATGGTGTGTGTTGTGTGCAGTATAGGACATATGGTGTGTGTTGTGTACAGTATAGGACATATGGTGTGTGTTGTGTGCAGTGTAGGACATATGGTGTGTTGTGTGCAGTATAGGACATATGGTGTGTGTTGTGTGCAGTATAGGACATATGGTGTGTGTTGTGTGCAGTATAGGACATATGGTGTGTGTTGTGTGCAGTGTAGGACATATGGTGTATTGTGTACAGTATAGGACATATGGTGTGTGTTGTGTGCAGTATAGGACATATGGTGTGTTGTGTGCAGTATAGGACATATGGTGTGTGTTGTGTGCAGTATAGGACATATGGTGTGTTGTGTGCAGTATAGGACATATGGTGTGTGTTGTGTGCAGTATCGGACATATGGTGTTTATTGTGTGCAGTATAGGACATATGGTGTGTGTGTTGTTTGCAGTATAGGACATATGGTGTGTGTTGTGTGTAGTATAGGACATATGGTGTGTTGTGTGCAGTATAGGACATATGGTGTGTGTTATGTGCAGTATAGGACATATGGTGTCTGTTGTGTGCAGCATAGGACATATGGTGTGTTGTGTGCAGTACAGGACATATGGTGTGTGTTGTGTGCAGTATATGACATATGGTGTGTGATGTGTGCAGTATAGGACATATGGTGTGTGTTGTGTGCAGTATAGGACATATGGTGTGTGTTATGTGCAGTATAGGACATATGGTGTGTTGTGTGCAGTATAGTACATATGGTGTGTGTTGTGTGTAGTATAGGACATATGGTGTGTTGTGTGCAGTATAGGACATATGGTGTGTTGTGTGCAGTATAGGACATATGGCGTGTTGTGTACAGTACAGGACATATTGTGTGTGTTGTGTGCAATATCGAACATATGGTGTGTGTTGTGTGCAGTATAGGACATATGGTGTGTGTTGTGTGCAGTATCGGACATATGGTGTTTGTTGTGTGCAGTATAGGACATATGGTGTGTGTTGTGTGCAGTATAGGACATATGGTGTGTGTTGTGTACAGTATAGGACATATGGTGTGTGTTGTGTGCAGTGTAGGACATATGGTGTGTGTTGTGTACAGTATAGGACATATGGTGTGTGTTGTGTGCAGTGTAGGACATATGGTGTGTGTTGTGTGCAGTGTAGGACATATGGTGTGTTGTGTGCAGTATAGGACATATGGTGTGTGTTGTGTGCAGTATAGGACATATGGTGTGTGTTGTGTGCAGTATAGGACATATGGTGTGTGTTGTGTGCAGTATAGGACATATGGTGTGTTTTGTGTGCAGTATTGGACATATGGTGTGTGTTGTGTGCAGTATAGGACATATGGTGTGTTTTGTGTGCAGTATGGGACATATGGTGTGTGTTGTCTGCAGTATGGGACATATGGTGTGTTTTGTGTGCAGTATTGGACATATGGTGTGTGTTATGTGCAGTATAGGACATATGGTGTGTGTTGTGTGCAGTATAGGACATATGGTGTGTGTTATGTGCAGTATAGGACATATGGTGTGTGTTGTGTGCAGTATAGGACATATGGCGTGTGATGTGTGCAGTATAGGATATATGGTGTGTTGTGTGCAGTATAGGACATATGGTGTGTTGTGTGCAGTATAGGACATAAGGTGTGTGATGTGTGCAGTATAGGACATATGGTGTGTGTTGTGTGCAGTATAGGACATATGGCGTGTGTTGTGTGCAGTATAGGACATATGGCGTGTGTTGTGTGTAGTATAGGACATATGGTGTGTGTTGTGTGCAGTATAGGACATATGGTGTGTTTTGTGTGCAGTATTGGACATATGGTGTGTGTTGTGTGCAGTATTGGACATATGGAGTGTGATGTGTGCAGTATAGGACATATGGCGTGTGTTGTGTGCAGTATAGGACATATGGCGTGTGTTGTGTGTAGTATAGGACATATGGTGTGTGTTGTGTGCAGTATAGGACATATGGTGTGTTTTGTGTGCAGTATTGGACATATGGTGTGTGTTGTGTGCAGTATAGGACATATGGTGTGTTTTGTGTGCAGTATTGGACATATGGTGTGTGTTGTGTGCAGTATAGGACATATGGTGTGTTTTGTGTGCAGTATTGGACATACGGTGTGTGTTGTGTGCAGTATTGGACATATGGAGTGTGATGTGTGCAGTATAGGACATATGGTGTGTGTTGTGTGCAGTATAGGACATATGGCGTGTGTTGTGTGTAGTATAGGACATATGGTGTGTGTAGTGTGCAGTATAGGACATATGGTGTGTGTTGTGTGCAGTATAGGACATATGGTGTGTGTTGTGTGTAGTGTAGGACATATGGTGTGTTTTGTGTGCAGTGTAGGACATATGGTGTGTTGTGTGCAGTGTCACGGGATGGTTAGAGTCTATACTATAGGCAATGTGTAATATATATTTCATGTGGAATGTATTCTCTAACCTGTTGTAAACATCAGTGTGTAGTTGGCTGATTAGGGTCTAGTGTGTTAGCACATTGTATGCAAATCCCTCTAACTAGTGAGGACCAGTGAGGACAATGGGTGGAGATAATCTGATCAGTGTCTCCAAGAAGATGTTGGACGGTGCATTGTCCATAGTAGACAGGGAGTCTGCTCTCCTTGGTATAGGTGAGGGGGGAAGGATCTGTGACTCAGCCCTCCCCACCCACAGATAGAGGAAGTAACAGTCTTAGTATATAGTTGTAGCTAGCAGTTAGTATGTGTTAGCCGGCCTGTGCACAGCTCTGCAGAGAGCCAGAATTTAGTTACAGGACCAAGGAACCAAAGTTATCATTGGATTGTGACTTCTGTGGACTTATTGTTATTACGGTTGATGTGACCGCCGCCGGCTACTAACTTTGTGGATTACAATAAATTGCTGTTGTCTCCCGACCTCTTGCGTCCCTGTTGATTCAAAAGACCATCCGGAGGAAGACGTATACCTTTGCTCCGTGACAACTGGTTGGCAGTGGTGGGATCAACAGCGGACAGCGAGATGGACTACAGCAGCCCAGCGATTAATGGAGCCACAACCTCAGAATACAGGAACTGGACTATGGCAAGTCTAAAATTAAGGGCCCGGGAACTAAACCTGAGTTACCAGGGAAGAACGAAAGAGCAACTGATCGAGGCACTGGAGGAGATGACCCTGCAAAGCGACCATGAGGAGGGCTGCCCCCAGGAGACTGGAGAGATACAGGAGTGGCAGGTACAGACCCAAAAGAGCAGATGGGTTGTTTTGTATGAGGAGGAATTGGCAGTGCTGGGGCTAGAAGCAACTGCAGAGCAAAGGAGTAGAGCGTTACAGAGGGCTCAGGAAACGGAGAAGGAGGAACAGAGAATGGCGCATGAAAAGGAAAGAATGGCGCATGAAATGCGAATGGCTGAGATAACTATGAGGAATTATAATCAAACGTCGACCCCCAGCCCAACAGTGAGAGAACCACCATATGTCTCCCATAAACACTTCAAGACCTTTGAGGAAGCGGCTGGGGATGTTGATGGATATTTTCAGGACTTCGAACACCAGTGCCGCCTGATGGAAGTCCCAGAGAAGGATTGGGTCCGGTATCTGGTGGGGCACCTACGAGATGGGGCTGCGGAAGCTCTCAGAGCCATGGACCCTAGTGATCAGCGGGACTATGAGGCCATTAAAAGAGCGGTGCAGAAGTATTATGCAGTCACTCCAGAGACCTACCGAGTTCAGTTCCGCTCTTTGTCTTACAATGGGGGAAGCTCCTTCCACATGTTCGCCCACAAGTTGAAGCAAGCATGCAAGCGCTGGCTAGAAGGAGAGGAGGCTGTCACAGTCGATAAGATCCTCCAAGTCATACTTAAGGAACAGTTCTTTTCCCAGTGCCCCGCTGAGATCCGTGAGTGGGTGCTGGAACGGAACCCAGCCACAGTTGAGCAAGCTGCTTCTCTTGCAGATGAGGGCCTGACCATCAAGCCGCAGTGGAAGAGGTTGTTTGCAGAGGAGCGGAAAACTACCACAGTCCGCCAGACACCCTTCAGCCAGCCAACCACCTTTCGTGCCCGGCCTCAGGATTACAATTCCCCCTCTACCCCTGTCCCAGCCCATCGGCCTCCAGCTATGAACAACCCTGTCCCTAGACAACGACCTACTGGAAGAATGCTAGAGCGCAGATGTTTTGGGTGCGGGCGGCCTGGACATTTGCAAGCTAGTTGCCCTGTTAACATGGGGGCACGGGCCACCGTGGCATCCCGGCCTATTCACTACCTGGGAACCACTCCTAGGACAGAAAGTTTGGCCCCATTTCCAGATGACTCCATGAATGACACATCTGTTCCACCTCCAGGGTTCTATGGGATTCAGCCTTCCGCCACACATCCCGCAAACCTTCAGAGGAAGCACTTGCAGGAGGTCCTACTGGATGGCCGAACAGTTGTTGGATTCCGGGACTCGGGAGCTTTCCTAACGGTAGCGGACCCCCGAGTTGTGCGACCCGAGGCCCTAGAGGAGGGTCCTGGCATTTCTATCAAGTTGGCAGGGGGTACTCAAAGACGTATTCCTAAAGCTACCGTGGAACTCGACTATGGTTATGGACCAAAACGATGCACAATTGGTGTGATGAGCGGGCTGCCGGCCGATGTTCTGTTAGGCAACGATGTTGGAAATCTACAGTGCCACTTTGTGGGAGCAGTGACCCGAAGCCAAGCTCAGGGAGAAGCCAACATGGATCCACCGGATTTTCTGACAGATGCCAGCCCTTCAACCCTACAACTTTACCATTCAGTACCGCCGAGGGAACCAACACCAGAACACAGATGGGTTATCCCGGCAGGAGGAAATATGAGCTATAGAGACTGATGTGCATTCCCCAATTTACCTGTGTAGGCCAATTGTGTCATGCACATGTTTTGAGAGGGGGAGGGGTTGTCACGGGATGGTTAGAGTCTATACTATAGGCAATGTGTAATATATATTTCATGTGGAATGTATTCTCTAACCTGTTGTAAACATCAGTGTGTAGTTGGCTGATTAGGGTCTAGTGTGTTAGCACATTGTATGCAAATCCCTCTAACTAGTGAGGACAATGGGTGGAGATAATCTGATCAGTGTCTCCAAGAAGATGTTGGACGGTGCATTGTCCACAGGAGACAGGGAGTCTGCTCTCCTTGGTATAGGTGAGGGGGGAAGGATCTGTGACTCAGCCCTCCCCACCCACAGATAGAGGAAGTAACAGTCTTAGTATATAGTTGTAGCTAGCAGTTAGTATGTGTTAGCCGGCCTGTGCACAGCTCTGCAGAGAGCCAGAATTTAGTTACAGGACCAAGGAACCAAAGTTATCATTGGATTGTGACTTCTGTGGACTTATTGTTATTACGGTTGATGTGACCGCCGCCGGCTACTAACTTTGTGGATTACAATAAATTGCTGTTGTCTCCCGACCTCTTGCGTCCCTGTTGATTCAAAAGACCATCCGGAGGAAGACGTATACCTTTGCTCCGTGACATGCAGTATAGGACATATGGTGTGTGTTGTGTGCAGTATAGGACATATGGTGTGTGATGTGTACAGTATAGGACATAAGGTGTGTGATGTGTGCAGTATAGGACATATGGCGTGTGTTGTGTGCAGTATAGGACATATGGTGTGTGTTGTGTGCAGTATAGGACATATGGTGTGTGTTGTATGCATATAGGACATATGGTGTGTGTTGTGTGCAGTATAGGACATATGGCGTGTGTTGTGTGCAGTATAGGACATATGGTGTCTGTTGTGTGCAGTATAGGACATATGGTGTGTGTTGTGTGCAGTATAGGTCATATGGTGTGTGTTGTGTGCAGTATAGGACATATTGTGCGTGTTGTGTACAGTATAGAACATATGGTGTGTGTTGTGTGCAGTATAGGACATATGGTGTGTGTTGTGTGTAGTATAGGACATATGGTGTGTGTTGTGTGCAGTATTGGACATATGGTGTGTGTTGTGTGCAGTATAGTACATATGGTGTGTGTTGTGTGCAGTATAGGACATATGGTGTGCGTTGTGTGCAGTATAGGACATATGGTGTGTTGTGTGCAGTATAGGACATATGGTGTGTGTTGTGTGCAGTATAGGATATTATGGTGTGTGTTGTGTGCAGTATAGGACATATGGTGTGTGTTGTGTGCAGTATAGGACATATGGTGTGTGTGGTGTGCAGTATAGGATATATGGTGTGTTGTGTACAGTATAGGACATATGGTGTGTGTTGTGTGCAGTATAGGACATATGTTGTGTGTGGTGTGCAGTATAGGACATATGGTGTGTTGTGTGCAGTATAAGACATATGGTGTGTGTTGTGTGCAGTGTAGGACATATAGTGTGTGATGTGTGCAGTATAGGACATATGGTGTGTGTTGTGTGCAGTATTGGACATATAGTGTGTGTTGTGTGCAGTATAGGACATATGGTGTGTGTGATGTGTGCAGTATAGGACATATGGTGTGTGTTGTGTGTAGTATAGGACATATGGTGTGTTGTGTGCAGTATAGGACATATGGTGTGTGTTGTTTGTAGTATAGGACATATGGTGTGTTGTGTGCAGTATAGGACATATGGTGTGTTGAGTGCAGTATAGGACATATGGTGTGTGTGATGTGTGCAGTATAGGACATATGGTGTGTGTGATGTGTGCAGTATAGGACATATGGTGTGTGTTGTGTGCAGTATCGGACATATGGTGTTTGTTGTGTGCAGTATAGGACATATGATGTGTGTTGTGTACAGTACAGGACATATTGTGTGTGTTGTGTGCAGTATAGGACATATGGTGCGTGTTGTGTGCAGTATAGGACATATTGTGTGTGTTGTGTGCAATATCGAACATATGGTGTGTGTTGTGTGCAGTATAGGACATATGGTGTGTGTTGTGTGCAGTATCGGACATATGGTGTTTGTTGTGTGCAGTATCGGACATATGGTGTTTGTTGTGTGCAGTGTAGGACATATGGTGTGTGTTGTGTGCAGTGTAGGACATATGGTGTGTGTTGTGTACAGTATAGGACATATGGTGTGTGTTGTGTGCAGTGTAGGACATATGGTGTGTTGTGTGCAGTATAGGACATATGGTGTGTGTTGTGTGCAGTATAGGACATATGGTGTGTGTTGTGTGCAGTATAGGACATATGGTGTGTGTTGTGTGCAGTATAGGACATATGGTGTGTTTTGTGTGCAGTATGGGACATATGGTGTGTTTTGTGTGCAGTATTGGACATATGGTGTGTGTTATGTGCAGTATAGGACATATGGTGTGTGTTGTGTGCAGTATAGGACATATGGTGTGTGTTATGTGCAGTATAGGACATATGGTGTGTGTTGTGTGCAGTATAGGACATATGGCGTGTGATGTGTGCAGTATAGGATATATGGTGTGTTGTGTGCAGTATAGGACATATGGTGTGTTGTGTGCAGTATAGGACATAAGGTGTGTGATGTGTGCAGTATAGGACATATGGTGTGTGTTGTGTGCAGTATAGGACATATGGCGTGTGTTGTGTGCAGTATAGGACATATGGCGTGTGTTGTGTGTAGTATAGGACATATGGTGTGTGTTGTGTGCAGTATAGGACATATGGTGTGTTTTGTGTGCAGTATTGGACATATGGTGTGTGTTGTGTGCAGTATTGGACATATGGAGTGTGATGTGTGCAGTATAGGACATATGGCGTGTGTTGTGTGCAGTATAGGACATATGGCGTGTGTTGTGTGTAGTATAGGACATATGGTGTGTGTTGTGTGCAGTATAGGACATATGGTGTGTTTTGTGTGCAGTATTGGACATATGGTGTGTGTTGTGTGCAGTATAGGACATATGGTGTGTTTTGTGTGCAGTATTGGACATACGGTGTGTGTTGTGTGCAGTATTGGACATATGGAGTGTGATGTGTGCAGTATAGGACATATGGTGTGTGTTGTGTGCAGTATAGGACATATGGCGTGTGTTGTGTGTAGTATAGGACATATGGTGTGTGTAGTGTGCAGTATAGGACATATGGTGTGTGTTGTGTGCAGTATAGGACATATGGTGTGTGTTGTGTGTAGTATAGGACATATGGTGTGTTTTGTGTGCAGTGTAGGACATATGGTGTGTTGTGTGCAGTATAGGACATATGGTGTGTGTTGTGTGCAGTATAGGACATATGGTGTGGAATGTGTACAGTATAGGACATATGGTGTGTGATGTGTGCAGTATAGGACATATGGCGTGTGTTGTGTGCAGTATAGGACATATGGTGTGTGTTGTGTGCAGTATAGGACATATGGCGTGTGTTGTGTGCAGTATAGGACATATGGCGTGTGTTGTGTGTAGTATAGGACATATGGTGTGTGTTGTATGCATATAGGACATATGGTGTGTGTTGTGTGCAGTATAGGACATATGGCGTGTGTTGTGTGCAGTATAGGACATATGGCGTGTGTTGTGTGTAGTATAGGACATATGGTGTCTGTTGTGTGCAGTATAGGACATATGGTGTGTGTTGTGTGCAGTATAGGTCATATGGTGTGTGTTGTGTGCAGTATAGGACATATTGTGCGTGTTGTGTACAGTATAGAACATATGGTGTGTGTTGTGTGCAGTATAGGACATATGGTGTGTGTTGTGTGTAGTATAGGACATATGGTGTGTGTTGTGTGCAGTATTGGACATATGGTGTGTGTTGTGTGCAGTATAGTACATATGGTGTGTGTTGTGTGCAGTATAGGACATATGGTGTGTGTTGTGTGCAGTATAGGACATATGGTGTGTTGTGTGCAGTATAGGACATATGGTGTGTGTTGTGTGCAGTATAGGATATTATGGTGTGTGTTGTGTGCAGTATAGGACATATGGTGTGTGTTGTGTGCAGTATAGGACATATGGTGTGTGTGGTGTGCAGTATAGGATATATGGTGTGTTGTGTACAGTATAGGACATATGGTGTGTGTTGTGTGCAGTATAGGACATATCTTGTGTGTGGTGTGCAGTATAGGACATATGGTGTGTTGTGTGCAGTATAAGACATATGGTGTGTGTTGTGTGCAGTGTAGGACATATAGTGTGTGATGTGTGCAGTATAGGACATATGGTGTGTGTTGTGTGCAGTATTGGACATATAGTGTGTGTTGTGTGCAGTATAGGACATATGGTGTGTGTGATGTGTGCAGTATAGGACATATGGTGTGTGTTGTGTGTAGTATAGGACATATGGTGTGTTGTGTGCAGTATAGGACATATGGTGTGTGTTGTTTGTAGTATAGGACATATGGTGTGTTGTGTGCAGTATAGGACATATGGTGTGTTGAGTGCAGTATAGGACATATGGTGTGTGTGATGTGTGCAGTATAGGACATATGGTGTGTGTGATGTGTGCAGTATAGGACATATGGTGTGTGTTGTGTGCAGTATCGGACATATGGTGTTTGTTGTGTGCAGTATAGGACATATGATGTGTGTTGTGTGCAGTATAGGACATATGGTGTGTGTTGTGTGCAGTATAGGACATATGGTGTGTGTTGTGTGCAGTATAGGACATATGGTGTGTGTTGTGTGCAGTATAGGACATATGGTGTGTGATGTGTGCAGTATAGGACATATGGTGTGTGTTGTGTGCAGTATAGGACATATGGTGTGTGTTGTGTGCAGTATAGGACATATGGTGTGTGTGATGTGTGCAGTATAGGACATATGGTGTGTTGTGTGCAGTATAGGACATATGGTGTGTGTGTTGTTTGCAGTATAGGACATATGGTGTGTGTGTTGTTTGCAGTATAGGACATATGGTGTGTGTTGTGTACAGTATAGCACATATGGTGTGTTGTGTGCATTATAGAACATGTGGTGTGTGTTGTGTACAGTATAGGACATATGGTGTGTGTTATGTGCAGTATAGGACATATGGTGTGTTGTGTGCAGTATAGTACATATGGTGTGTTGTGTGCAGTATAGGACATATGGTGTGTTGTGTGCAGTATAGGACATATGGTGTGTTGTGTGCAGTATAGGACATATGGTGTGTTGTGTGCAGTATAGGACATATGGTGTGTTGTGTACAGTACAGGACATATTGTGTGTGTTGTGTGCAATATCGAACATATGGTGTGTGTTGTGTGCAATATCGAACATATGGTGTGTGTTGTGTGCAATATCGAACATATGGTGTGTGTTGTGTGCAGTATAGGACATATGGTGTGTGTTGTGTGTAGTATAGGACATATGGTGTGTGTTGTGTGCAGTATCGGACATATGGTGTTTGTTGTGTGCAGTATAGGACATATGGTGTGTGTTGTGTGCAGTATAGGACATATGGTGTGTGTTGTGTACAGTATAGGACATATGGTGTGTGTTGTGTGCAGTGTAGGACATATGGTGTGTTGTGTGCAGTATAGGACATATGGTGTGTGTTGTGTGCAGTATAGGACATATGGTGTGTGTTGTGTGCAGTATAGGACATATGGTGTGTGTTGTGTGCAGTGTAGGACATATGGTGTATTGTGTACAGTATAGGACATATGGTGTGTGTTGTGTGCAGTATAGGACATATGGTGTGTTGTGTGCAGTATAGGACATATGGTGTGTGTTGTGTGCAGTATAGGACATATGGTGTGTGATGTGTGCAGTATAGGACACATGGTGTGTGTTGTGTGCAGTATAGGACATATGGTGTGTGTTGTGTGCAGTATAGGACATATGGTGTGTTTTGTGTGCAGTATAGGACATATGGTGTGTTTTGTGTGCAGTATTGGACATATGGTGTGTGTTGTGTGCAGTATAGGACATATGGTGTGTTTTGTGTGCAGTATTGGACATATGGTGTGTGTTGTGTGCAGTGTAGGACATATGGCGTGTGATGTGTGCAGTATAGGATATATGGTGTGTTGTGTGCAGTATAGGACATATGGTGTGTGCTGTGTGTAGTATAGGACATATGGTGTGTTTTGTGTGCAGTATAGGACATATGCTGTGTGTTGTGTGTAGTATAGGACATATGGTGTGTTTTGTGTGCAGTATTGGACATATGGTGTGTGTTGTATGCAGTATAGGACATATGGTGTGTGTTGTGTGCAGTATTGGACATATGGAGTGTGATGTGTGCAGTATAGGACATATGGTGTGTGCTGTGTGCAGTATAGGACATATGGTGTGTTTTGTGTGCAGTATTGGACATATGGTGTGTGTTGTGTGCAGTATAGGACATATGGTGTGTGCTGTGTGCAGTATTGGACATATGGTGTGTGTTGTGTGCAGTATAGGACATATGGTGTGTGTTGTGTGCAGTATTGGACATATGGAGTGTGATGTGTGCAGTATTGGACATATGGTGTGTGTTGTGTGCAGTATAGGACATATGGTGTGTGTTGTGTACAGTATTGGACATATGGAGTGTGATGTGTGCAGTATTGGACATATGGTGTGTGTTGTGTGCAGTATAGGACATATGGTGTGTGTTGTGTGCAGTATTGGACATATGGAGTGTGATGTGTGCAGTATTGGACATATGGTGTGTGTTGTGTGCAGTATAGGACATATGGTGTGTGCTGTGTGCAGTATTGGACATATGGTGTGTGTTGTGTGCAGTATAGGACATATGGTGTGTGTTGTGTGCAGTATTGGACATATGGAGTGTGATGTGTGCAGTATAGGACATATGGTGTGTTTTGTGTGCAGTATTGGACATATGGTGTGTGTTGTGTGCAGTATAGGACATATGGTGTGTTTTGTGTGCAGTATTGGACATATGGTGTGTATTGTGTGCAGTATAGGACATATGGCGTGTTTTGTGTGCAGTATAGGACATATGGCGTGTGTTGTGTGTAGTATAGGACATATGTTGTGTGCTGTGTGCAGTATAGGACATATGGTGTGTTTTGTGTGCAGTATTGGACATATGGTGTGTGTTGTGTGCAGTATAGGACATATGGTGTGTTTTGTGTGCAGTATTGGACATATGGTGTGTGTTGTGTGCAGTATAGGACATATGGTGTGTTTTGTGTGCAGTATTGGACATATGGTGTGTGTTGTGTGCAGTATAGGATATATGGTGTGTTTTGTGTGCAGTATTGGACATATGGAGTGTGTTATGTGCAGTATAGGACATATGGTGTGTGTTGTGTGCAGTATAGGACATATGGTGTGTGTTGTGTGCAGTATAGGACATATGGCGTGTGATGTGTGCAGTATAGGATATATGGTGTGTTGTGTGCAGTATAGGACATAAGGTGTGTGATGTGTGCAGTATAGGACATATGGTGTGTGTTGTGTGCAGTATAGGACATATGGTGTGTTTTGTGTGCAGTATTGGACATATGGTGTGTGTTGTGTGCAGTATAGGACATATGGTGTGTTTTGTGTGCAGTATTGGACATACGGTGTGTGTTGTGTGCAGTATTGGACATATGGAGTGTGATGTGTGCAGTATAGGACATATGGTGTGTGTTCTGTGCAGTATAGGACATATGGCGTGTGTTGTGTGTAGTATAGGACATATGGTGTGTGTAGTGTGCAGTATAGGACATATGGTGTGTGTTGTGTGCAGTATAGGACATATGGTGTGTGTTGTGTGTAGTATAGGACATATGGTGTGTTTTGTGTGCAGTGTAGGACATATGGTGTGTTGTGTGCAGTATAGGACATATGGTGTGTGTTGTGTGCAGTATAGGACATATGGTGTGTGATGTGTACAGTATAGGACATATGGTGTGTGATGTGTGCAGTATAGGACATATGGCGTGTGTTGTGTGCAGTATAGGACATATGGTGTGTGTTGTGTGCAGTATAGGACATATGGCGTGTGTTGTGTGCAGTATAGGACATATGGCGTGTGTTGTGTGCAGTATAGGACATATGGTGTGTGTAGTGTGCAGTATAGGACATATGGTGTGTGTTGTGTGCAGTATAGGACATATGGCGTGTGTTGTGTGCAGTATAGGACATATGGTGTGTGTTGTATGCATATAGGACATATGGTGTGTGTGTGATGTGTGCAGTATAGGACATATGGTGTCTGTTGTGTGCAGTATAGGACATATGGTGTGTGTTGTGTGCAGTATAGGTCATATGGTGTGTGTTGTGTGCAGTATAGGACATATTGTGCGTGTTGTGTACAGTATAGAACATATGGTGTGTGTTGTGTGCAGTATAGGACATATGGTGTGTGTTGTGTGTAGTATAGGACATATGGTGTGTGTTGTGTGCAGTATTGGACATATGGTGTGTGTTGTGTGCAGTATAGTACATATGGTGTGTGTTGTGTGCAGTATAGGACATATGGTGTGTGTTGTGTGCAGTATAGGACATATGGTGTGTTGTGTGCAGTATAGGACATATGGTGTGTGTTGTGTGCAGTATAGGATATTATGGTGTGTGTTGTGTGCAGTATAGGACATATGGTGTGTGTTGTGTGCAGTATAGGACATATGGTGTGTGTGGTGTGCAGTATAGGATATATGGTGTGTTGTGTACAGTATAGGACATATGGTGTGTGTTGTGTGCAGTATAGGACATATGTTGTGTGTGGTGTGCAGTATAGGACATATGGTGTGTTGTGTGCAGTATAAGACATATGGTGTGTGTTGTGTGCAGTGTAGGACATATAGTGTGTGATGTGTGCAGTATAGGACATATGGTGTGTGTTGTGTGCAGTATTGGACATATAGTGTGTGTTGTGTGCAGTATAGGACATATGGTGTGTGTGATGTGTGCAGTATAGGACATATGGTGTGTGTTGTGTGTAGTATAGGACATATGGTGTGTTGTGTGCAGTATAGGACATATGGTGTGTGTTGTTTGTAGTATAGGACATATGGTGTGTTGTGTGCAGTATAGGACATATGGTGTGTTGAGTGCAGTATAGGACATATGGTGTGTGTGATGTGTGCAGTATAGGACATATGGTGTGTGTGATGTGTGCAGTATAGGACATATGGTGTGTGTTGTGTGCAGTATCGGACATATGGTGTTTGTTGTGTGCAGTATAGGACATATGATGTGTGTTGTGTACAGTACAGGACATATTGTGTGTGTTGTGTGCAGTATCGGACATATGGTGTTTGTTGTGTGCAGTATAGGACATATGGTGTGTGTTGTGTGCAGTATAGGACATATGGTGTGTGTTGTGTGCAGTATAGGACATATGATGTGTGTTGTGTGCAGTATAGGACATATGGTGTGTGTTGTGTGCAGTATAGGACATATGGTGTGTGTTGTGTGCAGTATAGGACATATGGTGTGTGATGTGTGCAGTATAGGACATATGGTGTGTGTTGTGTGCAGTATAGGACATATGGTGTGTGTGATGTGTGCAGTATAGGACATATGGTATGTGTTGTGTGCAGTATAGGACATATGGTGTGTTGTGTGCAGTATAGGACATATGGTGTGTGTGTTGTTTGCAGTATAGGACATATGGTGTGTGTGTTGTTTGCAGTATAGCACATATGGTGTGTTGTGTGCATTATAGAACATGTGGTGTGTGTTGTGTACAGTATAGGACATATGGTGTGTGTTATGTGCAGTATAGGACATATGGTGTGTTGTGTGCAGTATAGGACATATGGTGTGTTGTGTGCAGTATAGGACATATGGTGTGTTGTGTGCAGTATAGGACATATGGTGTGTTGTGTACAGTACAGGACATATTGTGTGTGTTGTGTGCAATATCGAACATATGGTGTGTGTTGTGTGCAATATCGAACATATGGTGTGTGTGGTGTGCAGTATAGGACATATGGTGTGTGTTTTGTGCAGTATCGGACATATGGTGTTTGTTGTGTGCAGTATAGGACATATGGTGTGTGTTGTGTGCAGTATAGGACATATGGTGTGTGTTGTGTACAGTATAGGACATATGGTGTGTGTTGTGTGCAGTGTAGGACATATGGTGTGTTGTGTGCAGTATAGGACATATGGTGTGTGTTGTGTGCAGTATAGGACATATGGTGTGTGTTGTGTGCAGTATAGGACATATGGTGTGTGTTGTGTGCAGTGTAGGACATATGGTGTATTGTGTACAGTATAGGACATATGGTGTGTGTTGTGTGCAGTATAGGACATATGGTGTGTTGTGTGCAGTATAGGACATATGGTGTGTTGTGTGCAGTATAGGACATATGGTGTGTTGTGTGCAGTATAGGACATATGGTGTGTGTTGTGTGCAGTATAGGACATATGGTGTGTGTTGTGTGCAGTATCGGACATATGGTGTTTATTGTGTGCAGTATAGGACATATGGTGTGTGTGTTGTTTGCAGTATAGGACATATGGTGTGTGTTGTGTGTAGTATAGGACATATGGTGTGTTGTGTGCAGTATAGGACATATGGTGTGTGTTATGTGCAGTATAGGACATATGGTGTCTGTTGTGTGCAGCATAGGACATATGGTGTGTTGTGTGCAGTATATGACATATGGTGTGTGATGTGTGCAGTATAGGACATATGGTGTGTGTTGTGTGCAGTATAGGACATATGGTGTGTGTGTTATGTGCAGTATAGGACATATGGTGTGTTGTGTGCAGTATAGTACATATGGTGTGTGTTGTGTGTAGTATAGGACATATGGTGTGTTGTGTGCAGTATAGGACATATGGTGTGTTGTGTGCAGTATAGGACATATGGTGTGTTGTGTACAGTACAGGACACATTGTGTGTGTTGTGTGCAATATCGAACATATGGTGTGTGTTGTGTGCAGTATAGGACATATGGTGTGTGTTGTGTGCAGTATCGGACATATGGTGTTTGTTGTGTGCAGTATAGGACATATGGTGTGTGTTGTGTGCAGTATAGGACATATGGTGTGTGTTGTGTACAGTATAGGACATATGGTGTGTGTTGTGTGCAGTGTAGGACATATGGTGTGTGTTATGTGCAGTATAGGACATATGGTGTGTGTTGTGTGTAGTATAGGACATATGGTGTGTGTTGTGTGCAATATAGGACATATGGTGTGTGTTGTGTGCAGTATAGGACATATGGTGTGTGTTGTGTGCAGTATAGGACATATGGTGTGTTTTGTGTTCAGTATTGGACATATGGTGTGTGTTGTGTGCAGTATAGGACATATGGTGTGTTTTGTGTGCAGTATGGGACATATGGTGTGTGTTGTGTGCAGTATGGGACATATGTTGTGTTTTGTGTGCAGTATTGGACATATGGTGTGTGTTATGTGCAGTATAGGACATATGGTGTGTGTTGTGTGCAGTATAGGACATATGGTGTGTGTTATGTGCAGTATAGGACATATGGTGTGTGTTGTGTGCAGTATAGGACATATGGCGTGTGATGTGTGCAGTATAGGATATATGGTGTGTTGTGTGCAGTATAGGACATATGGTGTGTTGTGTGCAGTATAGGACATAAGGTGTGTGATGTGTGCAGTATAGGACATATGGTGTGTGTTGTGTGCAGTATAGGACATATGGCGTGTGTTGTGTGCAGTATAGGACATATGGCGTGTGTTGTGTGTAGTATAGGACATATGGTGTGTGTTGTGTGCAGTATAGGACATATGGTGTGTTTTGTGTGCAGTATTGGACATATGGTGTGTGTTGTGTGCAGTATAGGACATATGGTGTGTTTTGTGTGCAGTATGGGACATATGGTGTGTGTTGTGTGCAGTATGGGACATATGGTGTGTTTTGTGTGCAGTATTGGACATATGGTGTGTGTTGTGTGCAGTATAGGACATATGGTGTGTTTTGTGTGCAGTATTGGACATATGGTGTGTGTTGTGTGCAGTATAGGACATATGGTGTGTTTTGTGTGCAGTATTGGACATACGGTGTGTGTTGTGTGCAGTATTGGACATATGGAGTGTGATGTGTGCAGTATAGGACATATGGTGTGTGTTGTGTGCAGTATAGGACATATGGCGTGTGTTGTGTGTAGTATAGGACATATGGTGTGTGTAGTGTGCAGTATAGGACATATGGTGTGTGTTGTGTGCAGTATAGGACATATGGTGTGTGTTGTGTGTAGTATAGGACATATGGTGTGTTTTGTGTGCAGTGTAGGACATATGGTGTGTTGTGTGCAGTATAGGACATATGGTGTGTGTTGTGTGCAGTATAGGACATATGGTGTGTGATGTGTACAGTATAGGACATATGGCGTGTGATGTGTGCAGTATAGGACATATGGCGTGTGTTGTGTGCAGTATAGGACATATGGTGTGTGTTGTGTGCAGTATAGGACATATGGTGTGTGTTGTATGCATATAGGACATATGGTGTGTGTTGTGTGCAGTATAGGACATATGGCGTGTGTTGTGTGCAGTATAGGACATATGGCGTGTGTTGTGTGTAGTATAGGACATATGGTGTCTGTTGTGTGCAGTATAGGACATATGGTGTGTGTTGTGTGCAGTATAGGTCATATGGTGTGTGTTGTGTGCAGTATAGGACATATTGTGCGTGTTGTGTACAGTATAGAACATATGGTGTGTGTTTTGTGCAGTATAGGACATATGGTGTGTGTTGTGTGCAGTATAGGACATATGGTGTGTGTTGTGTGCAGTATAGGACATATGGTGTGTGTTGTGTGCAGTATAGGACATATGGTGTGTTTTGTGTGCAGTATTGGACATATGGTGTGTGTTGTGTGCAGTATAGGACATATGGTGTGTTTTGTGTGCAGTATGGGACATATGGTGTGTGTTCTGTGCAGTATGGGACATATGGTGTGTTTTGTGTGCAGTATTGGACATATGGTGTGTGTTATGTGCAGTATAGGACATATGGTGTGTGTTGTGTGCAGTATAGGACATATGGTGTGTGTTATGTGCAGTATAGGACATATGGTGTGTGTTGTGTGCAGTATAGGACATATGGCGTGTGATGTGTGCAGTATAGGATATATGGTGTGTTGTGTGCAGTATAGGACATATGGTGTGTTGTGTGCAGTATAGGACATAAGGTGTGTGATGTGTGCAGTATAGGACATATGGTGTGTGTTGTGTGCAGTATAGGACATATGGCGTGTGTTGTGTGCAGTATAGGACATATGGCGTGTGTTGTGTGTAGTATAGGACATATGGTGTGTGTTGTGTGCAGTATAGGACATATGGTGTGTTTTGTGTGCAGTATTGGACATATGGTGTGTGTTGTGTGCAGTATTGGACATATGGAGTGTGATGTGTGCAGTATAGGACATATGGCGTGTGTTGTGTGCAGTATAGGACATATGGCGTGTGTTGTGTGCAGTATAGGACATATGGTGTGTGTTGTGTGCAGTATAGGACATATGGTGTGTTTTGTGTGCAGTATTGGACATATGGTGTGTGTTGTGTGCAGTATAGGACATATGGTGTGTTTTGTGTGCAGTATGGGACATATGGTGTGTGTTGTGTGCAGTATGGGACATATGGTGTGTTTTGTGTGCAGTATTGGACATATGGTGTGTGTTGTGTGCAGTATAGGACATATGGTGTGTTTTGTGTGCAGTATTGGACATATGGTGTGTGTTGTGTGCAGTATAGGACATATGGTGTGTTTTGTGTGCAGTATTGGACATACGGTGTGTGTTGTGTGCAGTATTGGACATATGGAGTGTGATGTGTGCAGTGTAGGACATATGGTGTGTGTTGTGTGCAGTATAGGACATATGGTGTGTGTTGTGTGTAGTATAGGACATATGGTGTGTGTAGTGTGCAGTATAGGACATATGGTGTGTGTTGTGTGCAGTATAGGACATATGGTGTGTGTTGTGTGTAGTATAGGACATATGGTGTGTTTTGTGTGCAGTGTAGGACATATGGTGTGTTGTGTGCAGTATAGGACATATGGTGTGTGTTGTGTGCAGTATAGGACATATGGTGTGTGATGTGTACAGTATAGGACATATGGTGTGTGATGTGTGCAGTATAGGACATATGGCGTGTGTTGTGTGCAGTATAGGACATATGGTGTGTGTTGTGTGCAGTATAGGACATATGGTGTGTGTTGTATGCATATAGGACATATGGTGTGTGTTGTGTGCAGTATAGGACATATGGCGTGTGTTGTGTGCAGTATAGGACATATGGCGTGTGTTGTGTGTAGTATAGGACATATGGTGTCTGTTGTGTGCAGTATAGGACATATGGTGTGTGTTGTGTGCAGTATAGGTCATATGGTGTGTGTTGTGTGCAGTATAGGACATATTGTGCGTGTTGTGTACAGTATAGAACATATGGTGTGTGTTGTGTGCAGTATAGGACATATGGTGTGTGTTGTGTGTAGTATAGGACATATGGTGTGTGTTGTGTGCAGTATAGGACATATGGCGTGTGTTGTGTGCAGTATAGGACATATGGCGTGTGTTGTGTGTAGTATAGGACATATGGTGTCTGTTGTGTGCAGTATAGGACATATGGTGTGTGTTGTGTGCAGTATAGGTCATATGGTGTGTGTTGTGTGCAGTATAGGACATATTGTGCGTGTTGTGTACAGTATAGAACATATGGTGTGTGTTGTGTGCAGTATAGGACATATGGTGTGTGTTGTGTGTAGTATAGGACATATGGTGTGTGTTGTGTGCAGTATTGGACATATGGTGTGTGTTGTGTGCAGTATAGTACATATGGTGTGTGTTGTGTGCAGTATAGGACATATGGTGTGCGTTGTGTGCAGTATAGGACATATGGTGTGTTGTGTGCAGTATAGGACATATGGTGTGTGTTGTGTGCAGTATAGGATATTATGGTGTGTGTTGTGTGCAGTATAGGACATATGGTGTGTGTTGTGTGCAGTATAGGACATATGGTGTGTGTGGTGTGCAGTATTGGACATATAGTGTGTGTTGTGTGCAGTATAGGACATATGGTGTGTTGTGTGCAGTATAGGACATATGGTGTGTGTTGTGTGCAGTATAGGACATATGGTGTGTTTTGTGTGCAGTATTGGACATATGGTGTGTGTTGTGTGCAGTATAGGACATATGGTGTGTGTTGTGTGCAGTATTGGACATATAGTGTGTGTTGTGTGCAGTATAGGACATATGGTGTGTGTTGTGTGCAATATAGGACATATGGTGTGTTGAGTGCAGTATAGGACATATGGTGTGTGTGATGTGTGCAGTATAGGACATATGGTGTGTGTTGTGTGCAGTATCGGACATATGGTGTTTGTTGTGTGCAGTATAGGACATATGATGTGTGTTGTGTACAGTACAGGACATATTGTGTGTGTTGTGTGCAGTATAGGACATATGGTGTGTGTTGTGTGCAGTATAGGACATATTGTGTGTGTTGTGTGCAATATCGAACATATGGTGTGTGTTGTGTGCAGTATAGGACATATGGTGTGTGTTGTGTGCAGTATCGGACATATGGTGTGTGTTGTGTGCAGTGTAGGACATATGGTGTGTGTTGTGTGCAGTGTAGGACATATGGTGTGTGTTGTGTACAGTATAGGACATATGGTGTGTGTTGTGTGCAGTGTAGGACATATGGTGTGTTGTGTGCAGTATAGGACATATGGTGTGTGTTGTGTGCAGTATAGGACATATGGTGTGTGTTGTGTGCAGTATAGGACATATGGTGTGTGTTGTGTGCAGTATAGGACATATGGTGTGTGTTGTGTGCAGTATAGGACATATGGTGTGTTTTGTGTGCAGTATTGGACATATGGTGTGTGTTGTGTGCAGTATAGGACATATGGTGTGTTTTGTGTGCAGTATAGGACATATGGTGTGTGTTGTGTGCAGTATAGGACATATGGTGTGTTTTGTGTGCAGTATTGGACATATGGTGTGTGTTATGTGCAGTATAGGACATATGGTGTGTGTTGTGTGCAGTATAGGACATATGGTGTGTGTTATGTGCAGTATAGGACATATGGTGTGTGTTGTGTGCAGTATAGGACATATGGCGTGTGATGTGTGCAGTATAGGATATATGGTGTGTTGTGTGCAGTATAGGACATATGGTGTGTTGTGTGCAGTATAGGACATAAGGTGTGTGATGTGTGCAGTATAGGACATAAGGTGTGTGATGTGTGCAGTATAGGACATATGGCGTGTGTTGTGTGCAGTATAGGACATATGGCGTGTGTTGTGTGTAGTATAGGACATATGGTGTGTGTTGTGTGCAGTATAGGACATATGGTGTGTTTTGTGTGCAGTATTGGACATATGGCGTGTGTTGTGTGCAGTATTGGACATATGGAGTGTGATGTGTGCAGTATAGGACATATGGCGTGTGTTGTGTGCAGTATAGGACATATGGCGTGTGTTGTGTGTAGTATAGGACATATGGTGTGTGTTGTGTGCAGTATAGGACATATGGTGTGTTTTGTGTGCAGTATTGGACATATGGTGTGTGTTGTGTGCAGTATTGGACATATGGTGTGTGTTGTGTGCAGTATAGGACATATGGTGTGTTTTGTGTGCAGTATGGGACATATGGTGTGTGTTGTGTGCAGTATGGGACATATGGTGTGTTTTGTGTGCAGTATTGGACATATGGTGTGTGTTGTGTGCAGTATAGGACATATGGTGTGTTTTGTGTGCAGTATTGGACATATGGTGTGTGTTGTGTGCAGTATAGGACATATGGTGTGTTTTGTGTGCAGTATTGGACATACGGTGTGTGTTGTGTGCAGTATTGGACATATGGTGTGTGTTGTGTGCAGTATAGGACATATGGCGTGTGTTGTGTGTAGTATAGGACATATGGTGTGTGTAGTGTGCAGTATAGGACATATGGTGTGTGTTGTGTGCAGTATAGGACATATGGTGTGTGTTGTGTGTAGTATAGGACATATGGTGTGTTTTGTGTGCAGTGTAGGACATATGGTGTGTTGTGTGCAGTATAGGACATATGGTGTGTGTTGTGTGCAGTATAGGACATATGGTGTGTGATGTGTACAGTATAGGACATATGGTGTGTGATGTGTGCAGTATAGGACATATGGCGTGTGTTGTGTGCAGTATAGGACATATGGTGTGTGTTGTGTGCAGTATAGGACATATGGCGTGTGTTGTGTGCAGTATAGGACATATGGCGTGTGTTGTGTGTAGTATAGGACATATGGTGTGTGTTGTATGCATATAGGACATATGGTGTGTGTTGTGTGCAGTATAGGACATATGGCGTGTGTTGTGTGCAGTATAGGACATATGGCGTGTGTTGTGTGTAGTATAGGACATATGGTGTCTGTTGTGTGCAGTATAGGACATATGGTGTGTGTTGTGTGCAGTATAGGTCATATGGTGTGTGTTGTGTGCAGTATATGACATATTGTGCGTGTTGTGTACAGTATAGAACATATGGTGTGTGTTGTGTGCAGTATAGGACATATGGTGTGTGTTGTGTGTAGTATAGGACATATGGTGTGTGTTGTGTGCAGTATTGGACATATGGTGTGTGTTGTGTGCAGTATAGTACATATGGTGTGTGTTGTGTGCAGTATAGGACATATGGTGTGTGTTGTGTGCAGTATAGGACATATGGTGTGTGTTGTGTGCAGTATAGGATATTATGGTGTGTGTTGTGTGCAGTATAGGACATATGGTGTGTGTTGTGTGCAGTATAGGACATATAGTGTGTGTTGTGTGTAGTATAGGACATATGGTGTGTGTTGTGTGCAGTATAGGACATATGGTGTGTTGTGTGCAGTATAGGACATATGGTGTGTGATGTGTGCAGTATAGGACATATGGTGTATGTGATGTGTGCAGTATAAGAGATATGGTGTGTGTTGTGTGCAGTATAGGACATATGGTGTGTGTTGTGTGCAGTATAGGACATATGGTGTGTGTGGTGTGCAGTATAGGATATATGGTGTGTTGTGTACAGTATAGGACATATGGTGTGTGTTGTGTGCAGTATAGGACATATGTTGTGTGTGGTGTGCAGTATAGGACATATGGTGTGTTGTGTGCAGTATAAGACATATGGTGTGTGTTGTGTGCAGTGTAGGACATATAGTGTGTAATGTGTGCAGTATAGGACATATGGTGTGTGTTGTGTGCAGTATTGGACATATAGTGTGTGTTGTGTGCAGTATAGGACATATGGTGTGTGTGATGTGTGCAGTATAGGACATATGGTGTGTGTTGTGTGTAGTATAGGACATATGGTGTGTTGTGTGCAGTATAGGACATATGGTGTGTGTTGTTTGTAGTATAGGACATATGGTGTGTTGTGTGCAGTATAGGGCATATGGTGTGTTGAGTGCAGTATAGGACATATGGTGTGTTGTGTGCAGTATAGGACATATGGTGTGTGTGATGTGTGCAGTATAGGACATATGGTGTGTGTTGTGTGTAGTATAGGACATATGGTGTGTTGTGTGCAGTATAGGACATATGGTGTGTGTTGTTTGTAGTATAGGACATATGGTGTGTTGTGTGCAGTATAGGGCATATGGTGTGTTGAGTGCAGTATAGGACATATGGTGTGTTGTGTGCAGTATAGGACATATGGTGTGTGTGTTGTTTGCAGTATAGGACATATGGTGTGTGTGATGTGTGCAGTATAGGACATATGGTGTGTGTGATGTGTGCAGTATAGGACATATGGTGTGTGTTGTGTGCAGTATCGGACATATGGTGTTTGTTGTGTGCAGTATAGGACATATGATGTGTGTTGTGTACAGTACAGGACATATTGTGTGTGTTGTGTGCAGTATAGGACATATGGTGTGTGTTGTGTGCAGTATAGGACATATGGTGTGTGTTGTGTGCAGTATAGGACATATGGTGTGTGTTGTGTGCAGTATAGGACATATGGTGTGTGTGTTGTTTGCAGTATAGGACATATGGTGTGTGATGCGTGCAGTATAGGACATATGGTGTGTGTTGTGTACAGTATAGCACATATGGTGTGTTGTGTGCATTATAGAACATGTGGTGTGTGTTGTGTACAGTATAGGACATATGGTGTGTGTTATGTGCAGTATAGGACATATGGTGTGTTGTGTGCAGTATAGTACATATGGTGTGTTGTGTGCAGTATAGGACATATGGTGTGTTGTGTGCAGTATAGGACATATGGTGTGTTGTGTGCAGTATAGGACATATGGTGTGTTGTGTGCAGTATAGGACATATGGTGTGTTGTGTACAGTACAGGACATATTGTGTGTGTTGTGTGCAATATCGAACATATGGTGTGTGTTGTGTGCAATATCGAACATATGGTGTGTGTTGTGTGCAATATCGAACATATGGTGTGTGTTGTGTGCAGTATAGGACATATGGTGTGTGTTGTGTGTAGTATAGGACATATGGTGTGTGTTGTGTGCAGTATCGGACATATGGTGTTTGTTGTGTGCAGTATAGGACATATGGTGTGTGTTGTGTGCAGTATAGGACATATGGTGTGTGTTGTGTACAGTATAGGACATATGGTGTGTGTTGTGTGCAGTATAGGACATATGGTGTGTGTTGTGTGCAGTGTAGGACATATGGTGTATTGTGTACAGTATAGGACATATGGTGTGTGTTGTGTGCAGTATAGGACATATGGTGTGTTGTGTGCAGTATAGGACATATGGTGTGTGTTGTGTGCAGTATAGGACATATGGTGTGTTGTGTGCAGTATAGGACATATGGTGTGTGTTGTGTGCAGTATAGGACATATGGTTTGTGTTGTGTGCAGTATCGGACATATGGTGTTTATTGTGTGCAGTATAGGACATATGGTGTGTGTGTTGTTTGCAGTATAGGACATATGGTGTGTGTTGTGTGTAGTATAGGACATATGGTGTGTTGTGTGCAGTATAGGACATATGGTGTGTGTTATGTGCAGTATAGGACATATGGTGTCTGTTGTGTGCAGCATAGGACATATGGTGTGTTGTGTGCAGTACAGGACATATGGTGTGTGTTGTATGCAGTATATGACATATGGTGTGTGATGTGTGCAGTATAGGACATATGGTGTGTGTTGTGTGCAGTATAGGACATATGGTGTGTGTTATGTGCAGTATAGGACATATGGTGTGTTGTGTGCAGTATAGTACATATGGTGTGTGTTGTGTGTAGTATAGGACATATGGTGTGTTGTGTGCAGTATAGGACATATGGTGTGTTGTGTGCAGTATAGGACATATGGTGTGTTGTGTACAGTACAGGACATATTGTGTGTGTTGTGTGCAATATCGAACATATGGTGTGTGTTGTGTGCAGTATAGGACATATGGTGTGTGTTGTGTGCAGTATCGGACATATGGTGTTTGTTGTGTGCAGTATAGGACATATGGTGTGTGTTGTGTGCAGTATAGGACATATGGTTTGTGTTGTGTACAGTATAGGACATATGGTGTGTGTTGTGTGCAGTGTAGGACATATGGTGTGTGTTGTGTGCAGTGTAGGACATATGGTGTGTGTTGTGTACAGTATAGGACATATGGTGTGTGTTGTGTGCAGTGTAGGACATATGGTGTGTTGTGTCCAGTATAGGACATATGGTGTGTGTTGTGTGCAGTATAGGACATATGGTGTGTTGTGTGCAGTATAGGACATATGGTGTGTGTTGTGTGCAGTATAGGACATATGGTGTGTGTTGTGTGCAGTATCGGACATATGGTGTTTGTTGTGTGCAGTATAGGACATATGGTGTGTGTGTTGTTTGCAGTATAGGACATATGGTGTGTGTTGTGTGTAGTATAGGACATATGGTGTGTTGTGTGCAGTATAGGACATATGGTGTGTTATGTGCAGTATAGGACATATGGTGTCTGTTGTGTGCAGCATAGGACATATGGTGTGTTGTGTGCAGTACAGGACATATGGTGTGTGTTGTGTGCAGTATATGACATATGGTGTGTGATGTGTGCAGTATAGGACATATAGTGTGTGTTGTGTGCAGTATAGGACATACGGTGTGTGTTGTGTGCAGTATTGGACATATAGTGTGTGTTGTGTGCAGTATAGGACATATAGTGTGTGTGATGTGTGCAGTATAGGACATATGGTGTGTTGTGTGCAGTATAGTACATATGGTGTGTGTTGTGTGCAGTATAGGACATATGGTGTGTTGTGTGCAGTATAGGACACATGGTGTGTGTTGTGTGCAGTATTGGACATATAGTGTGTGTTGTGTGCAGTATAGGTCATATGGTGTGTGTTGTGTGCAGTATAGGACATGGTGTGTGTTTTGTGCAGTATAGGACATATGGTGTGTGTTGTGTGCAGTATCGGACATATGGTGTTTGTTGTGTGCAGTATAGGACATATGGTGTGTGTTGTGTACAGTATAGGACATATGGTGTGTGTTGTGTGCAGTGTAGGACATATGGTGTGTGTTGTGTGCAGTGTAGGACATATGGTGTATTGTGTACAGTATAGGACATATGGTGTGTGTTGTGTGCAGTATAGGACATATGTTGTGTGTTGTGTGCAGTATAGGACATATGGTGTGTTGTGTGCAGTATAGGACATATGGTGTTTGTTGTGTGCAGTATAGGACATATGGTGTGTGTTGTGTGCAGTATAGGACATATGGTGTTTGTTGTGTGCAGTATAGGACATATGGTGTGTGTTGTATGCAGTATAGGACATATGGTGTGTGTTGTGTGCAGTATAGGACATACGTTGTGTGTTGTGTGCAGTATAGGACATATGGTGTGTGTTGTGTGTAGTATAGGACATATGGTGTGTTGTGTACAGTATAGGACATATGTTGTGTGTTGTGTACAGCACAGGACATATTGTGTGTGTTGTGTGCAGTATCGGACATATGGTGTGTGTTGTGTGCAGTATAGGACATATGGTGTGTGTTGTGTGCAGTATAGGACATATGGTGTGTTGTGTGCAGTATCGGACATATGGTGTGTGTTGTGTGCAGTATAGGACATATGTTGTGTGTTTTGTGCAGTATAGGACATATGGTGTGTGTGATGTGTGCAGTATAAGAGATATGGTGTGTGTTGTGTGCATTATAGGACATATGGTGTGTGTTGTGTGCAGTATATGACATATGGTGTGTGTTGTGTGCAGTATAGGACATATGGTGTGTGTTGTGTGCAGTATCGGACATATGGTGTTTGTTGTGTGCAGTATAGGACATATGGTGTGTGTTGTGTGCAGTATAGGACATATGGTGTGTGTTGTGTACAGTATAGGACATATGGTGTGTGTTGTGTGCAGTGTAGGACATATGGTGTGTGTTGTGTGCAGTGTAGGACATATGGTGTGTGTTGTGTACAGTATAGGACATATGGTGTGTGTTGTGTGCAGTGTAGGACATATGGTGTGTTGTGTGCAGTATAGGACATATGGTGTGTGTTGTGTGCAGTATAGGACATATGGTGTGTGTTGTGTGCAGTATAGGACATATGTTGTGTGTTGTGTGCAGTATAGGACATATGGTGTGTTGTGTGCAGTATAGGACATATGGTGTGTGTTGTGTGCAGTATAGGACATATGGTTTGTGTTGTGTGCAGTATAGGACATATGGTGTGTGATGTGTGCAGTTTAGGACATATGGTGTGTGTTATGTGCAGTATAGGACATATGGTGTGTGTTGTGTGCAGTATAGGACATATGGTGTGTGTTGTGTGCAGTATAGGACATATGGTGTGTGTTGTGTGCAGTATAGGACATATGATGTGTGTTGTGTGCAGTATAGGACATATGGTGTATATTGTGTGCAGTATAGGACATATGGTGTGTGTTATGTGCAGTATAGGACATATGGTGTGTGTTGTGTGCAGTATAGGACATATGGTGTGTGTTGTGTGCAGTATAGGACATATGGTGTGTGTTGTGTGCAGTATAGGACATATGGTGTGTGTTGTGTGCAGTATAGGACATATGGTGTGTGTTGTGTGCAGTATAGGACATATGATGTGTGTTGTGTGCAGTATAGGACATATGGTGTATATTGTGTGCAGTATAGGACATATGGTGTGTGTTGTGTGCAGTATAGGACATATGGTGTGTGTTGTGTGCAGTATAGGACATATGATGTGTGTTGTGTGCAGTATAGGACATATGGTGTATATTGTGTGCAGTATAGGACATATGGTGTGTGTTGTGTGCAGTATAGGACATATGGTGTGTGTTTTGTGCAGTATAGGACATATGGTGTGTGTGTTGTTTGCAGTATAGGACATATGGTGTGTGTTGTGTGTAGTATAGGACATATGGTGTGTTGTGTGCAGTATAGGACATATGGTGTGTTATGTGCAGTATAGGACATATGGTGTCTGTTGTGTGCAGCATAGGACATATGGTGTGTTGTGTGCAGTACAGGACATATGGTGTGTGTTGTGTGCAGTATATGACATATGGTGTGTGATGTGTGCAGTATAGGACATATAGTGTGTGTTGTGTGCAGTATAGGACATACGGTGTGTGTTGTGTGCAGTATTGGACATATAGTGTGTGTTGTGTGCAGTATAGGACATATAGTGTGTGTGATGTGTGCAGTATAGGACATATGGTGTGTTGTGTGCAGTATAGTACATATGGTGTGTGTTGTGTGCAGTATAGGACATATGGTGTGTTGTGTGCAGTATAGGACACATGGTGTGTGTTGTGTGCAGTATTGGACATATAGTGTGTGTTGTGTGCAGTATAGGTCATATGGTGTGTGTTGTGTGCAGTATAGGACATGGTGTGTGTTTTGTGCAGTATAGGACATATGGTGTGTGTTGTGTGCAGTATCGGACATATGGTGTTTGTTGTGTGCAGTATAGGACATATGGTGTGTGTTGTGTGCAGTATAGGACATATGGTGTGTGTTGTGTACAGTATAGGACATATGGTGTGTGTTGTGTGCAGTGTAGGACATATGGTGTGTGTTGTGTGCAGTGTAGGACATATGGTGTATTGTGTACAGTATAGGACATATGGTGTGTGTTGTGTGCAGTATAGGACATATGTTGTGTGTTGTGTGCAGTATAGGACATATGGTGTGTTGTGTGCAGTATAGGACATATGGTGTTTGTTGTGTGCAGTATAGGACATATGGTGTGTGTTGTGTGCAGTATAGGACATATGGTGTTTGTTGTGTGCAGTATAGGACATATGGTGTGTGTTGTATGCAGTATAGGACATATGGTGTGTGTTGTGTGCAGTATAGGACATACGTTGTGTGTTGTGTGCAGTATAGGACATATGGTGTGTGTTGTGTGTAGTATAGGACATATGGTGTGTTGTGTACAGTATAGGACATATGTTGTGTGTTGTGTACAGCACAGGACATATTGTGTGTGTTGTGTGCAGTATCGGACATATGGTGTGTGTTGTGTGCAGTATAGGACATATGGTGTGTGTTGTGTGCAGTATAGGACATATGGTGTGTTGTGTGCAGTATCGGACATATGGTGTGTGTTGTGTGCAGTATAGGACATATGTTGTGTGTTTTGTGCAGTATAGGACATATGGTGTGTGTGATGTGTGCAGTATAAGAGATATGGTGTGTGTTGTGTGCATTATAGGACATATGGTGTGTGTTGTGTGCAGTATATGACATATGGTGTGTGTTGTGTGCAGTATAGGACATATGGTGTGTGTTGTGTGCAGTATCGGACATATGGTGTTTGTTGTGTGCAGTATAGGACATATGGTGTGTGTTGTGTGCAGTATAGGACATATGGTGTGTGTTGTGTACAGTATAGGACATATGGTGTGTGTTGTGTGCAGTGTAGGACATATGGTGTGTGTTGTGTGCAGTGTAGGACATATGGTGTGTGTTGTGTACAGTATAGGACATATGGTGTGTGTTGTGTGCAGTGTAGGACATATGGTGTGTTGTGTGCAGTATAGGACATATGGTGTGTGTTGTGTGCAGTATAGGACATATGGTGTGTGTTGTGTGCAGTATAGGACATATGTTGTGTGTTGTGTGCAGTATAGGACATATGGTGTGTTGTGTGCAGTATAGGACATATGGTGTGTGTTGTGTGCAGTATAGGACATATGGTTTGTGTTGTGTGCAGTATAGGACATATGGTGTGTGATGTGTGCAGTTTAGGACATATGGTGTGTGTTATGTGCAGTATAGGACATATGGTGTGTGTTGTGTGCAGTATAGGACATATGGTGTGTGTTGTGTGCAGTATAGGACATATGGTGTGTGTTGTGTGCAGTATAGGACATATGATGTGTGTTGTGTGCAGTATAGGACATATGGTGTATATTGTGTGCAGTATAGGACATATGGTGTGTGTTATGTGCAGTATAGGACATATGGTGTGTGTTGTGTGCAGTATAGGACATATGGTGTGTGTTGTGTGCAGTATAGGACATATGGTGTGTGTTGTGTGCAGTATAGGACATATGGTGTGTGTTGTGTGCAGTATAGGACATATGGTGTGTGTTGTGTGCAGTATAGGACATATGATGTGTGTTGTGTGCAGTATAGGACATATGGTGTATATTGTGTGCAGTATAGGACATATGGTGTGTGTTGTGTGCAGTATAGGACATATGGTGTGTGTTGTGTGCAGTATAGGACATATGATGTGTGTTGTGTGCAGTATAGGACATATGGTGTATATTGTGTGCAGTATAGGACATATGGTGTGTGTTGTGTGCAGTATAGGACATATGGTGTGTGTTTTGTGCAGTATAGGACATATGGTGTGTGTTGTGTGCAGGTATAGGACATATGGTGTGTGTTGTGTGCAGTATTGGACATATAGTGTGTGTTGTGTGCAGTATAGGACATATGGTGTGTGTGTTGTTTGCAGTATAAGACATATGGTGTGTGTGTTGTTTGCAGTATAGGACATATGGTGTGTGTTGTGTACAGTATAGCATATATGGTGTGTTGTGTACATTATAGAACATGTGGTGTGTGTTGTGTACAGTATAGGACATATGGTGTGTGTTGTGTGCAGTATATGACATATGGTGTGTGTTGTGTGCAGTATAGGACATATGGTGTGTGTTGTTTGCAGTATAGGACATATGATGTGTGTTGTGTGCAGTATAGGACATATGGTGTGTGTTGTGTGCAGTATAGGACATATGGTGTCTGTTGTGTGCAGTATAGGACATATGGTGTGTGTTGTGTGCAGTATAGGACATATAGTGTGTGTAGTGTGCAGTATAGGACATATGGTATGTGATGTGTGCAATATAGGACATATGGTGTGTGTGTTGTGTGCAGTATAGGACATATGGTGTGTGTAGTGTGCTGTATAGGACATATGATGTGTGTTGTGTGCAGTATAGGATATATGGTGTGTGGTGTGTACAGTATTGGACATATGGTGTGTGTTGTGTGCAGTATAGGACATATGGTGTGTGTTGTGTGCAGTATTGGACATATAGTGTGTGTTGTGTGCAGTATAGGACATATGGTGTGTGTTGTGTGCAGTATATGACATATGGTGTGTGTTGTGTGCAGTATAGGACATATGATGTGTGTTGTGTGCAGTATAGGACATATGGCGTGTGTTGTGTGCAGTATAGGACATATGGTGTCTGTTGTGTGCAGTATAGGACATATGGCGTGTGTTGTGTGCAGTATAGGACATATGGTGTGTGATGTGTGCAGTATAGGACATATGATGTGTGTTGTGTGCAGTATAGGACATATGGTGTCTGTTGTGTGCAGTATAGGACATATGGCGTGTGTTGTGTGCAGTATAGGACATATGGTGTGTGATGTGTGCAGTATAGGACATATGGTGTCTGTTGTGTGCAGTATAGGACATATGGCGTGTGTTGTGTGCAGTATAGGACATATGGTGTGTGTTGTGTACAGTATTGGACATATAGTGTGTGTTGTGTGCAGTATAGGACATATGGTGTGTGTGTTGTTTGCAGTATAGGACATATGGTGTGTGTGTTGTTTGCAGTATAGGACATATGGCGTGTGTTGTGTGCAGTATAGGACATGGCTGTGTTGTGTGCAGTATAGGACATATGGTGTGTGTTGTGTGCAGGGTAGGACATATAGTGTGTGTTGTGTGCAGTATATGACATATGGTGTGTTGTGTGCAGTATAGGACATATGGTGTGTGTTGTGTGCAGTATAGGACATATGGTGTGTGTTGTGTGTAGTATAGGACATATGGTGTGTTATGTGTGCAGTATAGGACATATGGTGTGTGTTATGTGCAGTATAGGACATATGGTGTGTTGTGTGCAGTATAGGACATATGGTGTGTGTTGTGTGCAGTATAGGACATATGGTGTGTTGTGTGCAGTATAGGACATATGGTGTGTTGTGTGCAGTATAGGACATATGGTGTGTGTTGTGTGTAGTATAGGACATATGGTGTGTGCTGTGTGCAGTATTGGACATATGGTGTGTTGTGTACAGTATAGGACATATGGTGTGTGTTGTGTGCAGTATAGGACATATGGTGTGTTGTGTACAGTATAGGACATATGGTGTGTGTTGTGTGCAGTATAGGACATGGTGTGTGTTGTGTGCAGTATAGGACATATGGTGTGTTGTGTACAGTATAGCACATATGGTGTGTGTTGTGTGTAGTATAGGACATATGGTGTGTGTTGTGTGCAGTATAGGACATATGGTGTGTGTTGTGTGCAGTATAGGACATATGGTGTGTGTTGTGTGTAGTATAGGACATATGGCGTGTGTTGTGTGCAGTATAGGACATATGGTGTGTGCAGTATAGGACATATGGTGTGTTGTGTACAGTATAGGACATATGGTGTGTGTTGTGTGTAGTATAGGACATATGGTGTGTGTTGTGTGCAGTATAGGACATATGGTGTGTTGTGTACAGTATAGGACATATGGTGTGTGTTGTGTGCAGTATAGGACATATGGTGTGTTGTGTGCAGTATAGGACATATGGTGTGTTGTGTACAGTATAGGACATATGGTGTGTGCTGTGTGCAGTATTGGACATATGGTGTGTTGTGTACAGTATAGGACATATGGTGTGTGCTGTGTACAGTATTGGACATATGGTGTGTTGTGTACAGTATAGGACATATGGTGTGTGTTGTGTGCAGTATAGGACATATGGTGTGTTGTGTACAGTATAGGACATATGGTGTGTGTTGTGTGCAGTATAGGACATATGGTGTGTTGTGTCCAGTATAGGACATATGGTGTGCAGTATAGGACATATGGTGTGTGTTGTGTGCAGTATATGACATATGTTGTGTGTTGTGTACAGTATTGGACATATGGTGTGTGATGTGTGCAGTATAGGACATATGGTGTGTGTTGTGTGCAGTATAAGACATATGGTGTGTGTTGTGTGCAGTATAAGACATATGGTGTGTGTTGTGTGCAGTATAGGACATATGGTGTGTGTTGTGTGCAGTATAGGACATATGGTGTGTGTTGTGTGCAGTATAGGACATATGGTGTGTGATGTGTGCAGTATAGGACATATGGTGTGTTGTGTGCAGTATAGCACATATGGTGTGTGTTTTGTGCAGTATAGGACATATGGTGTGTGTTGAGTACAGTATAGGACATATGATGTGTGTTGTGTGCAGTATAGGACATATGGTGTGTGATGTGTGCAGCATAGGACATGTGGTGTGTGTTGTGTGCACTATAGGACATATGGTGTGTGTTGTGTACAGTAGAGGACATATGATGTGTGTTGTGTGCCGTATAGGACATATGGTGTGTGTTGTGTGCAGTATAGGACATATGGTGTGTGTTGTGTGCACTATAGGACATATGGTGTGTGTTGTGTACAGTAGAGGACATATGATGTGTGTTGTGTGCCGTATAGGACATATGGTGTGTGTTGTGTGCAGTATAGGACATATGGTGTGTGTTGTGTGCAGTATAGGACATGGTTTGTGATGTGTGCAGTGTAGGACATATGGTGTGTGTTGTGTGCAGTATAGGACATATGGTGTGTTGTGTACATTATAGGACATATGGTGTGTGTTGTGTACAGTATAGGACATGGTGTGTGTTGTGTGCAGTATAGGACATATGGTGTGTGATGTGTGCAGTATAGGACATATGGTGTGTTGTGTACAGTATAGGACATATGGTGTGTTGTGTGCAGTATAGGACATGGTGTGTGTTGTGTGCAGTATAGGACATATGGCGTGTGTTGTGTGCAGTATAGGACATATGGTGTGTGTTGTGTGCAGTATAGGACATATGTTGTGTGTTGTGTGCAGTTTAGGACATATGGTGTGTTTTGTGTGCCGTATAGGACATATGGTGTGTGTTTTGTGCAGTATTGGACATATGGTGTGTGTTGTGTGCAGTATAGGACATATGGTGTGTGTTGTGTGCAGTATAGGACATATGGTGAGTGTTGTGTGCAGTATAGGACATATGGTGAGTGTTGTGTGCAGTATAGGACATATGGTGTGTGTTTTGTGCAGTATAGGACATATAGTGTGTGTTGTGTGCAGTACTGGACATATGGTGTGTGTTGTGTGCAGGTATAGGACATATGGTGTGTGTGGTGTGCAGTATAGGACATATGGTGTGTGTTGTGTGCAGTATAGGACATATGGTGTGTGTTGTGTGCAGTATAGGACATATGGTGTGTTGTGTGCAGTATGGGACATATGGTGTGTGTTGTGTGCAGTATAGGACATATGGTGTGTGTTGTGTGCAGTATAGGACATATGGTGTGTGTTGTGTGCAGTATAGGACATATGGTGTGTTGTGTGCAGTATAGGACATATGGTGTGTGTTGTGTGCAGTATAGGACATATGGTGTGTGTTTTGTGCAGTATTGGACATATGGTGTGTGCTGAGTGCAGTATAGGACATATGGTGTGTGCTTTGTGCAGTATAGGACATATGCTGTGTGTTGTGTGCAGTATGGGACATATGGTGTGTGTTGTGTGCAGTATAGGACATATGGTGTGTGTTGTGTGCAGTATAGGACATATGGTGTGTGTTGTGTGCAGTATAGGACATATGGTGTGTGTTGTGTGCAGTATAGGACATATGGTGTGTCTTGTGTGCAGTATAGGACATATGGTGTGTTGTGTGCAGTATGGGACATATGGTGTGTGTTGTGTGCAGCATAGGACATGGTGTGTGTTGTGTGCAGTATAGGACATATGGTGTGTGTTGTGTGCAGTATAGGACATATGGTGTGTGTTGTGTGCAGTATAGGACATATGGTGTGTGTTGTGTGCAGTATAGGACATATGGTGTGTGTTGTGTGCAGTATAGGACATGGTGTGTGTTGTGTGCAGTATAGGACATATGGTGTGTTGTGTGCAGTATAGGACATGGTGTGTGTTGTGTGCAGTATAGGACATATGGTGAGTGTTGTGTGCAGTATAGGACATATGGTGTGTGTTTTGTGCAGTATAGGACATATAGTGTGTGCTGTGTGCAGTACTGGACATATGGTGTGTGTTGTGTGCAGGTATAGGACATATGGTGTGTGTGGTGTGCAGTATAGGACATATGGTGTGTGTTGTGTGCAGTATAGGACATATGGTGTGTGTTGTGTGCAGTATAGGACATATGGTGTGTTGTGTGCAGTATGGGACATATGGTGTGTGTTGTGTGCAGTATAGGACATATGGTGTGTGTTGTGTGCAGTATAGGACATATGGTGTGTGTTTTGTGCAGTATTGGACATATGGTGTGTGCTGAGTGCAGTATAGGACATATGGTGTGTGCTTTGTGCAGTATAGGACATATGCTGTGTGTTGTGTGCAGTATGGGACATATGGTGTGTGTTGTGTGCAGTATAGGACATATGGTGTGTGTTGTGTGCAGTATAGGACATATGGTGTGTGTTGTGTGCAGTATAGGACATATGGTGTGTTGTGTGCAGTATGGGACATATGGTGTGTGTTGTGTGCAGTATAGGACATATGGTGTGTCTTGTGTGCAGTATAGGACATATGGTGTGTTGTGTGCAGTATGGGACATATGGTGTGTGTTGTGTGCAGCATAGGACATGGTGTGTGTTGTGTGCAGTATAGGACATATGGTGTGTGTTGTGTGCAGTATAGGACATATGGTGTGTGTTGTGTGCAGTATAGGACATATGGTGTGTGTTGTGTGCAGTATAGGACATATGGTGTGTGTTGTGTGCAGTATAGGACATGGTGTGTGTTGTGTGCAGTATAGGACATATGGTGTGTGTTGTGTACAGTATAGGACATATGGTGTGTTGTGTGCAGTATAGGACATGGTGTGTGTTGTGTGCAGTATAGGACATATGGTGTGTGTAGTGTGCAGTATAGGACATATGGCGTGTGTTGTGTGCAGTATAGGACATATGGTGTGTGTTGTGTGCAGTATAGGACATATGGTGTGTGTAGTGTGCAGTATAGAACATATGGTGTGTGTTGTGTGCAGTATAGGACATATGGTGTGTGTTTTGTGCAGTATAAGACATATGGTGTGTGTTGTGTGCAGTATAGGACATATGGTGTGTGTTGTGTGCAGTATAGGACATATTGTGTGTGTTGTGTGCAGTATTGGACATATGGTGTGTATTGTGTGCAGTATAGGACATATGGTGTGTGTTATGTACTGTATAGAACATATGGTGTGTGTTGTGTGCAGTATAGGACATATGGTGTGTGTTGTGTGCAGTATAGGACATATGGTGTGTTGTGTACAGTATAGGACATGGTGTGTGTTGTGTGCAGTATAGGACATATGGTGTGTTGTGTGCAGTATAGGACATATGGTGTGTTGTGTGCAGTATAGGACATATGGTGTGTGTTGTGTGCAGTATAGGACATATGGTGTGTGTTGTGTGCAGTATAGGACATGGTGTGTGTTGTGTGCAGTATAGGACATGGTGTGTGTTGTGTGCAGTATAGGACATATGGCGTGTGTTGTGTGCAGTATAGGACATATGATGTGTGTTGTGTGCAGTATAGGACATATGGTGTGTGTTGTGTGCAGTATAGGACATGGTGTGTGTTGTGTGCAGTATAGGACATATGGCGTGTGTTGTGTGCAGTATAGGACATATGGTGTGTGTTGTGTGCAGTATAGGACATATGATGTGTGTTGTGTGCAGTATAGGACATATGGTGTGTGTTGTGTGCAGTATAGGACATGGTGTGTGTTGTGTGCAGTATAGGACATATGGCGTGTGTTGTGTGCAGTATAGGACATATGGTGTGTGTTGTGTGCAGTATAGGACATATTGTGTGTGTTGTGTGCAGTATTGGACATATGGTGTGTATTGTGTGCAGTATAGGACATATGGTGTTTGTTGTGTGCAGTATAGGACATATGGTGTGTGTTGTGTGCAGTATAGGACATATGGTGTGTTGTGTACAGTATAGGACATGGTGTGTGTTGTGTGCAGTATAGGACATATGGGGTGTTGTGTGCAGTATAGGACATATGGTGTGTGTTGTGTGCAGTATAGGACATATGGTGTGTGTTGTGTGCAGTATAGGACATGGTGTGTGTTGTGTGCAGTATAGGACATATGGCGTGTGTTGTGTGCTGTATAGGACATGGTGTGTGTTGTGTGCAGTATAGGACATATGGTGTGTGTTGTGTGCAGTATAGGACATATGGTGTGTGTTGTGTGCAGTATAGGACATATGGTGTGTTGTGTGCAGTATAGGACATATGGTGTGTGATGTGTGCAGTATAGGACATATGGTGTGTGTTGTGTGCAGTATAGGACATATGGTGTGTTGTGTGCAGTATAGGACATATGGTGTGTTGTGTGCAGTATAGGACATATAGTGTGTGTTATGTGCAGTATAGGACATATGGTGTGTGTTGTGTGCAGTATAGGACATATGTTGTGTGTTGTGTGCAGTATAGGACATATGGTGTGTTGTGTGCAGTATGGGACATATGGTGTGTGTTGTGTGCAGTATAGGACATAAGGTGTGTGATGTGTGCAGTATAGGACATATGGTGTGTGTTGTGTGCAGTATAGGACATATGGTGTGTTGTGTGCAGTATAGGACATATGGTGTGTGTTGTGTGCAGTATAGGACATATGCTGTGTGTTGTGTGCAGTATAGGACATATGCTGTGTGTTGTGTGCAGTATAGGACATATGTTGTGTGTTGTGTGCAGTATAGGACATATGGTGTGTTGTGTGCAGTATAGGACATATGGTGTGTGTTGTGTGCAGTATAGGACATATGCTGTGTGTTGTGTGCAGTATAGGACATATGGTGTGTGTTGTGTGCAGTATAGGACATATGGTGTGTGTTGTGTGCAGTATAGGACATATGGTGTGTTGTGTGCAGTATAGGACATATGGTGTGTGTTGTGTGCAGTATAGGACATATGCTGTGTGTTGTGTGCAGTATAGGACATATGCTGTGTGTTGTGTGCAGTATAGGACATATGTTGTGTGTTGTGTGCAGTATAGGACATATGGTGTGTTGTGTGCAGTATGGGACATATGGTGTGTGTTGTGTGCAGTATAGGACATATGGTGTGTGTTGTGTGCAGTATAGGACATATGGTATGTGTTGTGTGCAGTATAGGACATATGTTGTGTGTTGTGTGCAGTATAGGACATATGGTGTGTGTTGTTTGCAGTATAGGACATATGGTGTGTGTTGTGTGCAGTATAGGACATATGGTATGTGTTGTGTGCAGTATAGGACATATGGTGTGTGTTGTTTGCAGTATAGGACATATGGTGTGTGTTGTGTGCAGTATAGGACATATGTTGTGTGTTGTGTGCAGTATAGGACATATGGTGTGTGTTGTTTGCAGTATAGGACATATGGTGTGTGTTGTGTGCAGTATAGGACATATGGTGTGTTGTGTGCAGTATAGGACATATGGTGTGTGTTATGTGCAGTATAGGACATATGGTGTGTGTTGTGTGCAGTATAGGACATATGCTGTGTGTTGTGTGCAGTATAGGACATATGCTGTGTGTTGTGTGCAGTATAGGACATATGTTGTGTGTTGTGTGCAGTATAGGACATATGGTGTGTTGTGTGCAGTATGGGACATATGGTGTGTGTTGTGTGCAGTATAGGACATATGGTGTGTGTTGTGTGCAGTATAGGATATATGGTATGTGTTGTGTGCAGTATAGGACATATGTTGTGTGTTGTGTGCAGTATAGGACATATGGTGTGTGTTGTTTGCAGTATAGGACATATGGTGTGTGTTGTTTGCAGTATAGGACATATGTTGTGTGTTGTGTGCAGTATAGGACATATGGTATGTGTTGTGTGCAGTATAGGACATATGTTGTGTGTTGTGTGCAGTATAGGACATATGGTGTGTGTTGTTTGCAGTATAGGACATATGTTGTGTGTTGTGTGCAGTATAGGACATATGTGTGTATATTGTGTTTTGTGCAATATATGACGTACCGTAGATGCCAAAAGACAGGCAAACTACCAGATGAATGTGAATATAAATTGCATATTTATTAAATTACTTTACAAAACATTATAACATAGAAAATAAAATTCAGAAGGGAGAAAAATCGTACATCCAAATAAATGTCGTACAAGGTATATGGTAAGGCAGTTATCTCTCCGTTTGGTCCGATATACATAGCTATAAATAATTCAGGGGATGATTTAGCTACGCACATGTTATTTACTCACTGCATAAATCTAAATTGTGGGGATAACGTCCATCCTTAGGGAGAGACACCTTCTCAGGTGTGTGGAGACTTATACAGCCATCGTTGCTCCACTGCAATGGGAAGAATATGCAAATCTGTCTCCCAAGATGTAAACAGGGAGACAGTGGTCTTTCAGCCTCTCGCTTAAACCAAATCAGTTCTCTCCAGGCTGCGCTGATGAAGTCCAAAGAGACAGAAACGGCGCCGTCCATAGCTGAGAAATTGATTTGGTTATAACCTTGCATCATGCAGCAAAGGCTTCTGGGAAGTCGGGCATGTTGTTCAGGGTGTTTGCTATAGAGGGCAGCATAACAGAGGCACTGTCTCCCTGTTTACATCTTGGGAGACAGATTTGCATATCCTTCCCATGCATAAGTCTAATGCATAAAGTAAGTTTTTGTTGAATAACAATTGTTTGAATATTAGCTCTAGCAGTCAAAGTGTTACATATAAAGAAAGAAGTGTTACCCAAAAGAACATTTAGGTGGACCTTAGATTGTAATCTCCATGGAGGTGCTGCAGGGTGAGGTGGTCACTTCTCTGTCCCCAACCAGATCTCAGCACTTTCTTATTCTCTAGTGCAGTGTTAGAAGGAGAAGCCTATCTTATACATATATGTGACATGTCAGGGGCAGCAGAGACATCCAGAGTGATGGAGAGATACCGACTGGACATATCAGCCCATACATTACATCATCTCCCTGCACCATGTGTATATGATAGATCTCCCCTCACTGCCAAGTCCTCACATCCCCCCCATCAATTGTACAGAAACTGCTCAACACGTATCACAGTATACACAACACTCACAGCTGACATAGTATATAGTAGAAGCCTCCAGACACCACACAGTTATACAGAAACTGCAGAACACACATAACACACAGCACATAACACACGTCACATAACACACATCACATAACACACAACATATAACACACAGCTCATAACACACAGCTCATAACACACAGCACATAATGCACATCACATAACACACATCACATAACACACATCACATAACACACAACATATAACACACAGCTCATAACACACAGCTCATAACACACAACACATAATGCACATCACATAACACATATCACATAACACACATCACATAATGCACATCACATAATGCACATCACATAACACACAGCACATAACACACAACATATAACACACATCACATAAGACATATCACAAAGCTGCAGAACATAGTACAATGTACAAACCTCTGTTCCTACACAACACACAGCACACACAATCCATGACATAGTGTATAGTAGAAGCCTCCAGACACCGTCCTGCACATATCAGTGATCAGGGCGCAGACAGGACGGTAACACAGCTCCATATGGCAGACTTACACATAGAACTAGTCATCCTATTACATGGAGTAAGGCTGAACGCTAGAACTGACTCTGATACACAACTCAGCTAAAGTCTGACAACACAAAGGGTTACAATGTAGTCACACATGAAGTCTGGCGCTGATGTCTAGGAGGCTCACACACCCCACAAAGCCCTGAACTTGTCACACACGGGAGATTCTTCAGCTACTGAGACTGGATTAGATTGTCTTCAGGAGTCTCTCTTTGGCTCATGGACCTTTGATGGATGATGTTGTGCAGTTGTGTTGGATACAAAGTGACTGACATAAGCTGGACATGAGCTGGACCCTGAGCACATCCCATATGGTCTACATGATGGCCATCTTTCCAAGTCCTGGATAGGAGGAGCCCTTCCAGGTAATGCTGATGACATCCCCAGCAGTCAGGCTATAGGACAATTCCACCTGGATTCTCCTCTGCCAATACAAAGAGTCCCCCACCCCCACCCCCTTCTATGTCTGGGCTCCACATCACTTACTAAGTGACAACTCACCACTGCTGACAGTACGGAAACCTTCTGGTGAAGATGAGAGCTCTGCTGATAGTGCTGCTGCTGCTAATGGGCTCCAACTCCATATGGATGCGAAAATCCAGGGTAAGAGAATTGAATTAATCTGTTTGTATCCATCTGATGCTACTGGGGGTTCCTCTAATAGGGGCTCCTCTAATAGGGGTTCCTCTAATAGGGTCTTCTCTAATAGGGTCTTCTCTAATAGGGTCTTCTCTAATAGGGGCTCCTCTAATAGGGGTCCTCTAATAGGGGTTCCTTTAATAGGGGTTCCTCTAATAGGGGTTCCTCTAATAGGGTCTTCTCTAATAGGGGTTCCTCTAATAGGGGTCCTCTAATAGGGGTTCCTCTAATAGGGGTTCCTCTAATAGGGTTCCTCTAATAGGGGTTCCTTTAATAGGGGTTCCTCTAATAGGGTCTCCTCTAATAGGGTCTTCTCTAATAGGGATTCCTCTAATAGGGGCTCCTCTAATAGGGGCTCCTCTAATAGGGGTTCCTCTAATAGGGGCTCCTCTAATAGGGGCTCCTCTAATAGGGGCTCCTCTAATAGGGGTTCCTCTAATAGGGGCTCTTCTAATAGGGGCTCCTCTAATATGGGCTCCTCTAATAGGGTCTCCTCTAATAGGGGCTCCTCTAATAGGGGCTCCATCTAATAGGGTTCCTCTAATAGGGTCTCCTCTAATAGGGGCTCCTCTAATAGGGGTTCCTCTAATAGGGGCTCCATCTAATAGGGTTCCTCTAATAGGGGCTCCTCTAATAGGGGCTCCATCTAATAGGGGATCATCTAATAGGGGCTCCGCTAATAGGGCTCCTCTAATAGGGCTCCTCTAATAGGGGTTCCTCTAATAGGGGTTCTCTAATAGGGGCTCCTCTAATAGGGGCTCCATCTAATAGGGGATCATCTAATAGGGGCTCCTCTAATAGGGCTCCTCTAATAGGGGGTCCTCTAATAGGGGCTCCTCTAATAGGGGCTCCATCTAATAGGGGATCATCTAATAGGGGCTCCTCTAATAGGGCTTCCTCTAATAGGGCTCCTCTAATAGGGGATCATCTAATAGGGGCTCCTCTAATAGGGCTTCCTCTAATAGGGGCTCCTCTAATAGGGGCTCCTCTAACAGGGGCTCCTCTAATAGGGTTCCTCTAATAGGGGGTCCTCTAATAGGGGCTCCTCTAATAGGGGCTCCTCTAATAGGGCTTCCTCTAATAGGGGCTCCTCTAATAGGGGTTCCTCTAATAGGGGCTCCTCTAATAGGGGCTCCTCTAATAGGGTTCCTCTAATAGGGGTTCCTCTAATAGGGGCTCCTCTAATAGGGGCTCCTCTAATAGGGCTTCCTCTAATAGGGGCTCCTCTAATAGGGGTTCCTCTAATAGGGGCTCCTCTAATAGGGGTTTCTCTAATAGGGGCTCCTCTAATAGGGGTTCCTCTAATAGGGGCTCCATCTAATAGGGGATCCTCTAATAGGGGTTCCTCTAATAGGGGCTCCATCTAATAGGGGTTCCATCTAATAGGGGATCCTCTAATAGGGGTTCCTCTAATAAGGGCTCCTCTAATAGGGGCTCCATCTAATAGGGGTTCCTCTAATAGGGGTTCCTCTAATAGGGGCTCCTCTAATAGGGGTTCCTCTAATAGGGGCTCCATCTAATAGGGTCTTCTCTAATAGGGTCTCCTCTAAGCTATGGTGAAGTATCTGATCCCTTATCTAGTGACTCACTGCTCAGTATATAATATATGTATAGTATAGTATATGTATAGGATAGAATATATTTATAGTATAGTATTATAATGTATATTATAGTGTAGGTATAGTAGGGTATATATGTATAGTATAGTATAGAACAGTGTAAGTATTATATTATATAGTATAGGTATCGTAGAGTACATGTATAGTATATATACACTCACCGGCCACTTTATTAGGTACACCATGCTAGTAACGGGTTGGACCCCCTTTTGCCTTCAGAACTGCCTCAATTCTTCGTGGCATAGATACAACAAGGTGCTGGAAGCATTCCTCAGAGATTTTGCTCCATATTGACATGATGGCATCACACAGTTGCAGTCGCAGATTTGTCGGCTGCACATCCATGATGCGAATCTCCCGTTCCACCACATCCCAAAGATGCTCCTCTATTGGATTGAGATCTGGTGACTGTGGAGGCCATTGGAGTACAGTGAACTCATTGTCATGTTCAAGAAACCAGTCTGAGATGATTCCAGCTTTATGACATGGCATTGCATTATCCTGCTGAAAGTAGCCATCAGATGTTGGGTACATTGTGGTCATAAAGGGATGGACATGGTCAGCAACAATACTCAGGTAGGCTTTGGCGTTGCAACGATGCTCAATTGGTACCAAGGGGCCCAAAGAGTGCCAAGAAAATATTCCCCACACCATGACACCACCACCACCAGCCTGAACCGTTACCGATACAAGGCAGGATGGATCCATGCTTTCATGTTGTTGACGCCAAATTCTGACCCTACCATCCGAATGTCGCAGCAGAAATCCAGACTCATCAGACCAGGCAACGTTTTTCCAATCTTCAATTGTCCAATTTCGATGAGCTTGTGCAAATTGTAGCCTCAGTTTCCTGTTCTTAGCTGAAAGGAGTGGCACCCGGTGTGGTCTTCTGCTGCTGTAGCCCATCTGTAGCCTCAAAGTTCGACGTACTGTGCGGCGTTCAGAGATGCTCTTCTGGCTACCTTGGTTGTAACGGGTGGCTATTTGAGTCACTGTTGCCTTTCTATCAGCTGGAACCAGTCTGGCCATTCTCCTCTGACCTCTGGCATCAACAACGCATTTCCGCCCCCCACAGAACTGCCGCTCACTGGATGTTTTTTCTTTTTCGGACCATTCTCTGAAAACCCTAGAGATGGTTGTGCGTGAAAATCCCAGTAGATCAGCAGTTTCTGAAATACTCAGACCAGCCCTTCTGGCACCAACAACCATGCCACGTTCAAAGGCACTCAAATCACCTTTCTTCCCCCCCATACTGATGCTCGGTTTGAACTGCAGGAGATTGTCTTGACCATGTCTACATGCCGAAATGCACTGAGTTGCCGCCATGTGATTGGCTGATTAGAAATTAAGTGTTAACGAGCAGTTGGACAGGTGGACCTAATAAAGTGGCCGGTGAGTGTATATATAGTGTAAGTATAGTATAGTATATTGTATATTACAGCATAATTACATGTGAGCACAGGTATCACCGCCACACGCTCTCCAGTACTTGGTATAATGTGCAGGATGTGCTTTGTCATTGGAATCATTAACCATATTTTTGTGATCTAGCCTAAGCAAGAGAAAAGCCTGGAGTCCTGTCTTTTTACCATTGATAAAAGATTCACCAACTTTTCAAGTTTGGATGGAAATATAAAAAGCCTGAATGAGAGGGAGTTCGATGTTCTAATGCTGAATGAGTTTCCAACATTGGTGGTAAGTACCCCGACCCCATCAGTGAGGGCCCCACACCCCAGAGTCAGGAGCCTGTAAGGACAGACCGGGCTCCCCCTATAGCAGGGACATGACTGCTGTCTATAGATGTGACCAGGTGACTGATGAGAGGTTGTCACAGCCCCGCCCCCTGTCCTGCTGCTGTATAACACTGTATATAGTGACTGATGAGAGGTTGTCACAGCCCCGCCCCCAGTCCTGCTGTATAACACTGTATATAGTGACTGATGAGAGGTTGTCACAGCCCCGCCCCCAGTCCTGCTGCTGTATAACACTGTATATAGTGACTGATGAGAGGTTGTCACAGCCCCGCCCCCTGTCCTGCTGCTGTATAACACTGTATATAGTGACTGATGAGAGGTTGTCACAGCCCCGCCCCCAGTCCTGCTGCTGTATAACACTGTATATAGTGACTGATGAGAGGTTGTCACAGCCCCGCCCCCTGTCCTGCTGCTGTATAACACTGTATATAGTGACTGATGAGAGGTTGTCACAGCTCCGCCCCCAGTCCTGCTGTATAACACTGTATATAGTGACTGATGAGAGGTTGTCACAGCCCCGCCCCCAGTCCTGCTGCTGTATAACACTGTATATAGTGACTGATGAGAGGTTGTCACAGCCCCGCCCCCAGTCCTGCTGTATAACACTGTATATAGTGACTGATGAGAGGTTGTCACAGCCCCGCCCCCAGTCCTGCTGCTGTATAACACTGTATATAGTGACTGATGAGAGGTTGTCACAGCTCCGCCCCCAGTCCTGCTGCTGTATAACACTGTATATAGTGACTGATGAGAGGTTGTCACAGCCCCGCCCCCAGTCCTGCTGCTGTATAACACTGTATATAGTGACTGATGAGAGGTTGTCACAGCCCCGCCCCCAGTCCTGCTGTATAACACTGTATATAGTGACTGATGAGAGGTTGTCACAGCCCCGCCCCCAGTCCTGCTGCTGTATAACACTGTATATAGTGACTGATGAGAGGTTGTCACAGCCCCGCCCCCAGTCCTGCTGCTGTATAACACTGTATATAGTGACTGATGAGAGGTTGTCACAGCCCCGCCCCCAGTCCTGCTGCTGTATAACACTGTATATAGTGACTGATGAGAGGTTGTCACAGCCCCACCCCCAGTCCTGCTGTATAACACTGTATATAGTGACTGATGAGAGGTTGTCACAGCCCCGCCCCCAGTCCTGCTGTATAACACTGTATATAGTGACTGATGAGAGGTTGTCACAGCCCCGCCCCCAGTCCTGCTGCTGTATAACACTGTATATAGTGACTGATGAGAGGTTGTCACAGCCCCGCCCCCAGTACTGCTGTGTAACACTGTATATAGTGACTGATGAGAGGTTGTCACAGCCCCGCCCCCAGTCCTGCTGTATAACACTGTATATAGTGACTGTTGTGGCACTCAGTAACACTTCGCCTGTCTCTCCACAGAGAAAGATCAATGGACGCTTAATAAGTTTTAAAAATGTCGACAGAAATGGAGATGGCGAGATCGACTTTAATGAATATGCCACATTCTTTGGCTCCGTGATCCTCACCTTTTATAACTGAAATTCCTGATAATAAAAGGTTTAGAATCGTTGTTCATCTCATTCATTTTCTTCATTAGTTTGCTGCATCAAAACATTATAAGGGAGGGGAGGAGTCATCAAGGGAGGCGGTCTTTTGGTCAAATAATAGGAAGCGGATGTAATCAGAGAGGTATCGGGGAGTAGAGATGAGCGAACAGTGTTCTATGGAACACATGTTCGATCGGATATTAGGCTGTTCCATGTGTTCGATTCGAATTGAACATCACGTGGCAAACTCCAAAAAAATTCGATTCCCCTCCCACCTTCCCTGGCGCCTTTTTTGCACCAATAACAGCGCAGGGGAGGTGGGACAGGAACTACGACACTGGGGGCATCGAAAAAAATTGGAAAAAGTCATTGGCTGCCGAAATCAGGTGACCTCCATTTTAGACGAATAGTGGATTTCAAATCCGGGTCATATGAGAATGTGAACTTTGTGACTATGAGACAGGGATAGCTGTACAGGCAGGGATAGCTAGGGATAACCTTTATTTAGGGGGGAATGTTATTAAAAATAACTTTTTGGGGCTCTATCGGGTGTGTAATTGTGATTTTTGTGACATAAACTTTTTCCAATAGGGATGCATTGGACAGCGCTGATTGGCCAGAGTACGGAATTTGACCAATCAGCGCTGGCTCTGCTGGAGGAGGCGGAGTCTAAGATCGCTCCACACCAGTCTCCATTCAGGTCCAACCTTAGACTCCGCCTCCTCCGGCAGAGCCAGCGCTGATTGGCCGAAGGCTGGCCAATGCATTCCTATGCGAATGCAGAGACTTAGCAGTGCTGAGCCAGTTCTGCTCAACTACACATCTGATGCACACTCGGCTCTGCTACATCTGATGCACACTCGGCTCTGCTACATTAGATGATGTACATCTGATGTAGCAGAGCCGAGGGTGCACTAGAACCCCTGTGCAAACTCAGTTCACGCTAATAGAATGCATTGGCCAGAGTACGGAATTCGACCAATCAGCGCTGGCTCTGCTGGAGGAGGCGGAGTCTAAGATCGCTGCACACCAGTCTCCATTCAGCTCTACTTCATCGGGCTAATAGAATGCATTGGCCAATTAGCGCTGGCCAATGCATTCTATTAGCGTGAGCTGAGTTTGCACAGGGGTAGTAGTGCACCCTCGGCTCGGCTACATCAGATGTACATCATCTGATGTAGCAGAGCGGAGTGTGCATCTGATGTAGCAGTGCCGAGTGTGCATCAGATGTGTAGTTGAGCAGAACTGGCTCAGCACTGCTAAGTCTCTGCATTCGCATAGGAATGCATTGGCCAGCCTTCGGCCAATCAGCGCTGGCTCTGCCGGAGGAGGCGGAGTCTAAGGTCGGACTTGAATGGAGACTGGTGTGGAGCGATATTAGACTCCGCCTCCTCCAGCAGAGCCAGCGCTGATTGGTCGAATTCCGTACTCTGGCCAATCAGCACTGGCCAATGCATTTCTATGGGGAAAAGTTAGCTTGCGAAAATCTCAAACTGACAGGGATTTCCATGAAATAAAGTGACTTTTATGCCCCCAGACATGCTTCCCCTGCTGTCCCAGTGTCATTCCAGGGTGTTGGTATCATTTCCTGGGGTGTCATAGTGGACTTGGTGACCCTCCAGACACGGATTTGGGTTTCCCCCTTAACGAGTATATGTTCCCCATAGACTATAATGGGGTTCGAAACCCGTTCGAACACTCGAACAGTGAGCGGCTGTTCGAATCGAATTTCGAACCTCGAACATTTTAGTGTTCGCTCATCTCTATCGGGGAGGGGTCATTGGGGTATCTTAGGAAGAGGCACTTAGTCATGAATGGTGGGGTATAAGGAGGCACCATTAGGAGGGCAGGGGGTCATCGGGGGAGAAGGTTTCAATGGAATAGAAGAAAGAAAGATAGAAAGATATATAATTACCCTAAAAACTTCCCACCATGGAATCTGGTCTCCCCTACCTCATATTAACCAATCTAACCCAAATGCCCCCTTTCAATTGATGCTACAGAATAATAAGCCATTCTGTACATACACTACATATAGTACACTAGGTATATAGAGCTCATTCTGGGAGACCTGGCATTACATGGGCACAAAGCCCAAGAAAAACTCTCTCCACATCCAAAATGGCAATATCTGGCTCAACTACTTCAGAGGTCTCTACAAAAACATCCCAGAAGAACAACTAACTCCAGAACAGCAACAGATAATCACCAAACTGAGGGACATGGAGAAAGTCATCAAAGACTTCCAGAACCCTCTGGACTCACCAATCACCATAAAAGATATACAGGAAAGAATTGTCCTGCTGAAAGGCAAAAAGGCCAGTGGCCCTGACGGCATCCTACCAGAGATGATGAAATACAGCCCTCCAGCAATACACGCGGCACTGGCAAAGCTATTCACCCTCGTGCTCAATGCTGGACACTTCCCCGAAGACTGGAACAAAGGGCTCATAACCCCCATCTACAAGAATGGGGACCAATATGACCCCAACAACTACAGAGGGATCTGCGTCAGCAGCACGCTAGGGAAACTGTTCAACAGCATCATCAATAACAGAATCCTCACCTTCCTCACACAACACGGGGTCCTCAGCAAGAGCCAAGCAGGGTTCATGCCAAACCACCGCACCACAGACCATATCTACACCCTGCACAGCCTCATCAAGACGCACGTCCACAACACCAGAAGAGGCAAGATATTCGCCTGCTTCGTGGACTTTAAGAAGGCGTTTGATTCAGTATGGCACCCAGGCCTACTCCTAAAACTCCTAGAGAGTGGAATAGGAGGAAGAACGTACGACGTCATCAAGAGCTCCTACACCGGAAACCAGTGCAGTGTGAAGGTGAATGGGAAAAGGACCGCATACTTCCAACAGGCCCGAGGGGTCAGACAAGGCTGTAGCCTGAGCCCAACGCTCTTCAACATCTATATCAATGAACTGGCTACAGCCCTGGAGGCCTCACCAACCCCAGGCCTCACCCTGAACAATCGAGAGGTGAAGTTCCTGCTGTATGCCGATGACCTCCTACTCCTGGCCCCCACCGAGAAAGACCTCCAAGAAAGCCTGTCAGTGCTGGAAAAATTCAGCACCACATGGGCCCTACCCATCAACCAGAAGAAGACCAAAATCATGGTATTTCAGAAGAAGGGCCACAATAAAGCCTCCACCACCCCACAATTCACACTGAACGGCTCCACACTGGAGAAAACCAACAGCTACACCTACCTGGGGCTGGAGCTCAGCCAATCAGGAAGCTTCAAAGCAGCAATAGAAACCCTGAAAGCAAAAGCCTGCAGAACCTTCTACGCCATCAGAAGACAACTGTACCACCTCAAACCACCGGTGAGGGTCTGGCTGAAGATATTTGACGCAGTCATCACCCCGATCCTTCTCTATGGCAGCGAGGTTTGGGGCCCAGCCACCTACCCAGACCAGTCAAGGTGGGATTCCAGCCCAACAGAGAACTTCCACCTGGAGTTCTGCAAATACCTGCTCCATGTCCATTGCAACACCACCAACATGGCCTGCAGGGCAGAGCTAGGCAGACTCCCCCTATGGCTCACCATACAGAAGAGGGCGCTAGCTTTCCAGGCACACATCCAGGGGAGCAAGCCTGACTCCTACCACCACCAAGCCTGGCTAAGCCACCTGAACAAACCAGACACTCACCAACCAAACAACAGCCAACCACCAAACCAAAAACACCAACAGATGATAACCAAGGCCGAAATAAAGGCGACCACAGAGGCAAACAGAGAGCGGTACATTGAAGAATGGAGAAACGAAATAAATAACTCCAAGAAACTCACCAATGTGTACCAATCCCTACAAAGGGACTACACCATGGCCACCTACCTGGAGAGAATACGCCACCCCAAGCACAGACAGACCCTGAGCCGGTACAGACTGAGCGCCCACAACCTAGAGATAGAGACGGGGCGATACAGACAGACGTACAAGCCACGGGAGAAGAGACTGTGCCAGCACTGTGACCAGGGGGTCCTAGAAGACCAGACCCACTTCCTGCTACACTGCACCAAATACTCAGCTGTGAGGGCCGTCTACTACCAAAGACTCTCTGCCCACATCCCAGACTTCATATCTGCAGACGGGAAGAGGAAACTCTACATCCTACTGGGAGAAGAAGAGGCCACTGTGGAGATCGCTGCCCAATACGTGTCCAGCTGTCACCAAACAAGAGGAAGATGAGACTCCACGGACTGTTATATCTATCCCAATACACCCGCCCCACCCCCACCTCCAACCCCCCCCCCCCCCCATATAGCGGTCACCAACGAAGAGGAAGATGAGACTCCATGGACTGTTATATTTATCCCAATACACCCGCCCCACCCCACCCCCACCTCCCCATATAGCGGTCACCAACGAAGAGGAAGATGAGACTCCATGGACTGTTATAACCCAAACCACCCCCCATATCCACCACCCGCCCAACCCAACTCCCCCCCCAACGCCCCCCCCCCACACACACACACACACACACACACACACTTTACTAGCTTTGGCAATGCCAAATACCTATTCGGACGTGCCAATAAAGCTTTTTTGATTTGATTTGATTTAGTACAGTATAAGATGGCAGACGCACATTGCTGAAGCTCCAGCACAACAGAACCTGTATCCGACCATCACCCAAGAAAGCAGCAGAAGAGATTGTGAAAGTTGGTAGAGGTAGATCCGGAGACCCTCCAAACACACCAGGCTTGCAAAACAGCAAGGAGATCTTCAGCGGTTCCTAAAAAAGAAGACCTTGCTATCGCCACATACATCACTTAAGATGACGCCGAGGCCCAACATAGACTCAGTAAAGGAGTCGGAAGGAGAAAGTATGGCAGAGGGAGACCGCTCAGATGAAGGTATCGCCAAAATTTTGCGATCATTTTTACAGAAAGCCCTAACTAAAGCACTATAGAATGACAGGTGGAATTTTTAATTAACTAACAAACTTCTTCCCCTATAAGAGGCCGAGAGATTTCCCCCTCCTTGTGTTTTTTTTCTGTCCTGTGGACAGGACAGGTGGGGGGTCTCTCCGAGGTGGATCTGATGGCCACCCAATACAACGCCAAAGTGGATAAGTATTGTTCACTCTATCGTGAGGGCAACCCTTTGTTGGTGGATGCCCTGTCAATACCTTGGAGGTTCAACCGGGTATATGTGTTTCCTCCGATCCCCATGATTCCCAAGGTACTGGCGAAACTCAGGCAGGACCAGACTTCGGCAATAGTCATCATGCCGTTCTGGCCAAAGAGGACATGGTTTACCCACCTCATCCTAATGAGTCGAGGGACCTACTGGAGGCTTCCATCAGTCCAAAACCTGGTAACTCTAAACAATCAACTCTACCAGGACCTGGACAGGTTCAACCTCACTGCCTGGAGGTTAACCGCGCCGTATGTGGAGATAGAGGATTGTCCCAGGGCGTTCTAAGGACTTTAGCCCACTCTAGAGCGGATTCCACTAACCGGAGCTACCAGCGGATCTCCCGGATATTTCAGGACTGGTGTAGGAGGAAACAAGTCAGCGATTCTACCATCGAATCATCTTGGAGTTTTTACTAGAGAGAAGACTATCTCCGGCCACTTTAAAGGTTCATGTGTCAGCTCTTTCCGCTCTTCTGGGAGCCAGATTGTCTCAAGATCCTCTAATAAAGCAATTTCTCAGAGGGGCGTCGAGGCTCCGCCCTCAGGTCCATCCCCCAGTTCCCTCTTGGGACCTGGCTGCCGTTCTACAGGGGTTATGTGATCCCTCCTTCGAACCCTTGTCGGAAGTGGACTGGAGATACCTTTCCTATAAGGTGACCTTTCTACTGGCAATAACCTCCGCCAAGAGGATTGGCGAATTACAGGCCTTGGCGGCTGCTGAGCCATTCATCTCTTCCTTTCCAGACAGAGTACAGTTAAGGTTTGTCCCGGCTTTTCTACCAAAGGTTCCCACCTTCTCCAAAATAAATCAGGTGATTTCTCTACCGGCCTTTTTTCCCTCTCCTACTTCCGAGACAGAGGAAAGGATGCACAAGTTGGATGTAGTCTGAGCACTTCGTATCTACTTAGAGCCTACAGAACCCTTCTGAAGGACAGAAAACCTGCTGGTTAATGTGTATGGCCATAACAGAGGAGCTAAAGCATCCAAAGTCACCTTGTTAAGGTGGATTAAAGAGGCCATTTTGTGCTCCCTTCGCTCCCAGGACCTACTGTTACCAGAGTTTCTACGGGCACACGCTACCAGAGCCGTGTCAACTTCCTAGGCAGAGAGACGTTCGCTCTCCTTAGAGCAGATATGCGGGGCCACATCCTGGAGTTCACACCTCACCTTCGCCAGACACTATAGGCTGGACTGGCGTACATCAGTCTCTGTAGCCTTCGGGCAATCGCTCTTGGAATCGGTCCGCCAAGACCCCCACCCTAGTGGATGTTATACTTGATAAATCCCCATTTGTGCTGCTGTTGGGCGTAGGGGGAATGGAAGATTAGAAATGATAACCTGTTTTCCCTTAGCCCAAACAGCAGCACAAGGCTCCCTCCCTTATTGTGTCTTTATTTATTTAGCTATGCTTAAATTGTTATGCATTACATTGTTTCTATTATACTTTTGGACTAAGACAAGGAGGGGGAGCAGGTCTCTCGGCCTCTTATAGGGGAAGAAGTCTGTTAGTTAATTAAAAATTCCACCTGTCCTAACAGCTCATAGGGGCAGGAATACCCCAGTCGTGCTGCTGTTTGGGCTAAGGGAAAACAGATTATCATTCACAATCTTTCAATACTCACTATGCACAAAACTTGTGTTATAGAACTTCAGAGAGACTGCGGATTCACCTCATACATCTCTTCTACAGCATCAAGAGTGAAATCCAAATGGAGATTACAACAAAATGGAACAATATGCGGGGGCATCTCATTTGCAGCATGCATCTTAACCAAATTGCATCTTAACCGAAGTGCAGATTTACCAAAGTGCACTTATACATGGCACTTAAACAGGGCACGGAACAGGCTAACCATGGCAGAACACCAGGTAAATTTCAACCTAAGATAACAAGTTTTACCTCATGGTATCCTGTAGCTGCACTGTCTTTTACTATCTTAGCCATTGGCTTCCTGCAGATCTCTCCTCCATCTCTACCACCAGTACACACCATCCATATTAGTCCCTCTTTTCTTCATTCTCCCATGTACAGCTCTCACACACTTTTCACACTCTGTAATCATCCCCTTATTTCTTTTAGCAGTGACACCAAACATAAGCACCCACATAAATCCCTGAACCACCTTCTGTCTCTGTCCATGTTACTCCTCCTGGCTGCTGGGGACATCTCTCCTAACCCCGGCCCTCCTTCCTTCACTAACTCTTCTTCCTGCACACATAGAAGGCCTACAAACCTCATCAATATTCACCGTGTTCCTTCCCCTCATCTCTCCCCCGTCTCTTTTAGCTGCTCTCTCTGGAACGCCCGCTCAGTGTGTAACAAACTAGAATATTTTAATGACTTATTCCTTAGTAAATCCCTCAGCCTGCTCGCCCTTACTGAAACTTGGATCCAGCAGGCAGATACGGCCTCCCCTGCTGCTCTGTGTCATGGTGGCCTACAATTCGCACACACCTCTAGGCCTGATAATAGGCAGGGTGGTGGGGTAGGATTACTGCTGTCACCGAAGTGCATTTTTCAGTCCATTCCCCCGGTCCCCTCACTCACATTCTCCTCATTTGAAGTCCATGCTATCAGACTTTTCCGCCCACTCTCCTTACGTGTAGCTGTGATCTACCGCCCACCTGGCTCACCCTACCAATTTTTGGACCACTTTGCTTCTTGGCTTCCCCACTTTTTATCCAGTGACATTCCTACCCTCATCATGGGTGACTTTAACATCCCTATTGCCCCCCCTCACTCCTCGGCTGCCTCACAGTTTCTCTCATTAACCACTTCTCCTGGTCTCTCACTATGTTCCTCTACTGCCACACATGTAGGTGGAAACACGATTGATCTAGTCTTCCATCGACTCCTCACAGTCTCTAAATTTTCTAACTCTTCTCTGCCGCTTTCTGACCACAATCTTCTATCTCTCACCATCAGTGCTCTCTCCCCTTCACAAGACGCCCCTACCCATCACACATATAGGAACTTGCGTGCTATTGACACCCAGCACCTCTCAGATACTCTACAGTCCTCCCTGTCCCCCATCTCTTCAATCTCCTGTCCCAATCTGGCCACCAGTCACTATAATGAAACCCTCAAAAATGCATTGGATGAGGTTGCTCCCCCCTCCACTCGTAAAGTCCCACATAGGAGGCAGCAACCCTGGCACACGCCACAGACACGATTTCTTCAGCGCTGCTCTAGGTGTGCCGAACGTCTCTGGAGAAAATCACGCTCACCTGCAGATTTCCTCCACTTCAAGTTTATGCTTAAAACATATAGCTCTGCCCTTTACCTTGCCAAACAAGACTATTTCACCGCCCTCATCTCTTCTCTCTCCAGCAACCCTAAAAGGATTTTTAAAACCTTTCACTCCTTACTCACACCCAAGGTACAGACGCCATTCACATGCCTTAGTGCTGATGACCTGGCCATGTATTTCCATGATAAAATTGATAAGATCCGTCAGGAAATTACTGCCCAAGCCCCAGGTGGCATTGATCCCCTCACCTACGATAGTACTGATCCCCTCACCAGCCGCACTTCAGACTGTCCATTCTCATCTTTTGAACCTGTTACAGAAGAGGAAGTCTCCCAGCTACTTTCTTCATCTCGCCCCACAACCTGCAGTAGTGACCCCTTCCCCTCACACCTTCTCCAATCTCTGTCCCCTGCTGTCACTACTTACCTTACTAAAATATTTAACCTCTCTCTCTCTTCTGGAATCTTCCCATCCTCCTTCAAGCATGCTATTATAACCCCGCTACTGAAAAAACCCTCCCTGGACCCATCCTGTGCTGCTAACTATCGACCCGTCTATAACCTCCCCTTCATCTCTAAACTTTTGGAACGCCTGGTCTATTCTCGGTTAATCCGCTATCTGTCTGCTAACTCTCTGCTTGACCCCTTACAATCTGGCTTCCGCGCTCTGCACTCTACTGAAACGGCTCTCACAAAAGTCTCTAATGATCTACTAAAGGCTAAATCCAATGGTGACTTCTCTCTTCTTATTCTTCTGGACCTCTCTGCAGCTTTTGACACTGTTGACCATCATCTCCTCCTCACTATGCTCCGCTCAGTTGGCCTCAATGACACTGCGCTCTCCTGGTTCTCCTCTTATCTCTCAGGCCGCACTTTCAGTCTATCATTTGCGGGCTCTGTTTCCTCCCCTCTTTCCCTTGCTGTTGGGGTTCCTCAGGGCTCGGTCCTCGGCCCCCTGCTCTTTTCTCTCTACACAGCCCCCATTGGACAAACAATCGCCAGATTTGGCTTCAGGTACCATCTTTATGCTGATGACACCCAATTATACACATCTTCCCGTGACATCACCCCTGCACTCATACAGAACACCAGTGACTGTCTCTCTGCTGTCTCTAATATCATGTCCTCGCTCTATCTGACACTAAATCTCTCTAAGACTGAACTACTACTGTTTCCACCATCTAATAGATCTGTCCCTGATATATCCATTGCAGTCTCAGGCCTTACTATAACTCCTAGGCAGCATGCCCGCTGCCTCGGGGTCATGTGTGACGCAGACCTTTCCTTCACCCCTCATATTGAATCACTCGCACGTTCATGTCACCTTCACCTCAAAAATATCTCCAGAATACACCCTTTCCTTACCAGAGATACACTAAAGACACTTATTGTCTCTCTGATTCATTCTCGCCTTGACTACTGTAACTCCTTACTAATCGGTCTTCCCCTCACTAAACTCTCCCCTCTACAATCTATTCTGAATGCAGCGGCCAGGCTCATCTATCAGGCTAGACGCTACAGCGAGGTCTCTGGTCTGTGCCGGTCGCTACATTGGCTGCCTATTCAATATAGAATAAAATATAAAGTTCTCCCCCTCCCCCACAAGGCTCTCCATAATGCCGCACCTCCATACATTTCTTCCCTCATCTCTGTCTACCGCCCAACCCGTGTTCTCCGCTCACTCAATGATCTAACACTTCCATCCTCTATTATCAGAACCTCCCCCGCTCGTATACAAGACTTCTCCCGAGCTGCACCACTTCTCTGGAATGCTCTACCCCGGACAATCAGATTAACTCCCAATTTCTACAGTTTCAAACGCAAACTAAAGACGCATCTTATCAGACCGGCCGATCACATGTCCTAATGCTAACCCTTCCGTTCTTGATGCCTTTTTAGCCTAACATAGTTGTCCAAGCTCCATCCACATGTTACAGGACACGACTGGTGACGGCTCATAAAGTCTTATGTCTGTGTAATGACTGTAACCTCTATTACAGAAGTGTCTGACCCCTGTATAAGCAATGCCGCCCCTGCTACCTCTTGTGTCACCCCCTCTACCTCATAGATTGTAAGCTCTTGTGAGCAGGGCCCTCAGTCCCATTGTGTGAAATGACGTTCTTTGTTATGTATGTCTGTATCTGAACCCTACAAATAGTACAGCACTGCGGAATATGTTGGCACTATATAAATAAAATGTATTATTATTATAAATGTATTTATTATATCGAAGGAAATTCCAGGATAACATTACTACAATACTATGAGACACTGCAGATATCTCTGATCCTCAATAAGTGAAAGAAACTCCACGGACTGAGACGTGATGCAGGATTCCACAAGAACACGCACAAAGCGAAACATATATCTAACAACAACCGGGACCACTCACACACATGCTGATCTGGAAACACCGAACTGTGTTATCAATCTCTCTACCTATGAACCCACCGAAGCAGAATTTGGGGGACTCTCATTTTGTCCTTCTAAAACCATGGACAAGATTAAACTGTGTAATGACATGGAGGACTTTTTCAGGAGGCTGCGCCTGAGAGAATATTTTCATGACAGAGGAGACCCAACCTACCCCTTCAGAGATTCCAATCTTAGCAGGAAAGGAGACATCTGATTGGACACCTCCAACTGGCCGAAATTTTGATCTGGATAATTATATAGACTGTTTCAGACACATGGTCAAATCCACTATACTGGATACAAAGGACCGCCATCTAACATCAGCGCCCAGGAAAGAAGGACCATACAATCCCTGAGAAATAACAAAGACATCATTAGAGATGAGCGAACAGTAAAATATCCGATGTTCGTTATTCGTTCTGAATATCATCTCAATATGTGACTATTGGAATGAATATGGAACCCCATTATAGTCTATGGGAGAAAATGCTTTGTTTCAGGGGATCCCACCATTCATCTCAGGAGAGTCACCAAGTCAACTATGACACCCCAGGAAATGATGCAACACCTCTGCAATGTAACTGGGACAGCAGGGGGCGCATGTCTGGGGGCATCTAACACACCAAAGTCCCTCTATTACCCCAACATCACAGCCTAACAACTACACACTATACACACTCACTACAACCTCTATCACAGTGGGGGGAAATACCCGGAAACCTTCTTTACTCCCCAAATGGAGGGACACAAACCCCAATGTAAGCTCCACAAACATTACCGAGCTCCCCTTTATATCACGTTCCCCATGACAAGCACAGATGGAATAGACAATGGGAAATCCTTCAGTCCCCCCCTGACCTGTCATTGTGGATGTGTGTGATGTGGGGAGACCTTCCAAAATTCACTTTTATAGCCCTTAACATGAGCCCGTACAAATGAAGTTCTCGGCCCTTAAGCTGAGCCCCAGCAGAGATTGGGGCCCTTCAGGTGACTTCAGCCTCTACCTGCAGAGATTTCCTGGCCCTTTGGGTGACTTCAGCCTCTACCTGCAGAGATTGGGGCCCTTTGGGTGACTTCAGCCTCTACCTGCAGAGATTTCCTGGCCCTTCAGGTGACTTCAGCCTCTACCTGCAGAGATTTCCTGGCCCTTTGGGTGAGTTCAGCCTTTAAACAGCAGAGATTCAGATTTTGTCCCTTAGGGGGGAGTTCACACGGTGTAACGTGCTGCGTGACGTGGCATGTATACGCCGTGTGAGACTTTGCAGACCGTATATGCTCCCATTGATTTCAATGGGAGCGTGGATCGTAAACGCCACATTATTTTGCGGCCGCGATTTTGCGGCCACAAAATCACGGCCGCAAAATAGCGCCGCGTATACGATACCGGCTCCCATTGAAATCAATAGGATGATATACGGTCTGCAAAGTCTCACACGGCATATACATGCCACATCACGCAGCACGTTACTCTGTGTGAACTCCCCCTTAGAGTGAGTAGAGCCTCGCACCAGCAGTGTTTTGGGTCACGTGTTTTCGGCAGCCAATGCGTTTTTTCCATTTTTTTCTCTGTCTCCGTTGTTGTAGTTCCCGTCCCACCTCCCCTGCGCAGTTATTGGTGCAAAAAAAAACGCGCCAGGGAAGGTGGGAGGGGCCACGAATTTTTACTGCCTTGTATTCGATTGTGAACAAGTACATCGAACGCCATTATATTCCATCAAACGGCGTTCGCTCATCTCTAATAATTAGAATTACTATTGAGCTTTGTGGGCAACATGTACTGCGCCCTCTGCTGGAGGGATCTCCGAAATATCCAACAATGGACAATGACTGCTGCCCCCTTCTGGTCCAGGTGCTGACTATAAGACGTACATGGACACTGGATCTCTTGGAGTAGTCAGTGACCCCAGGGCTGTTATTGGAGCCGGTGACCCCTCACCATCCCCATAGACCCCGGTAAAGTCTGGTCCTGCCCCATTCTGCACAGTCCTGGATTTATATACTACCATTAGCCTCTGTACTGGGCTGGTATACAGGAGGGGACTGTGTGGTATACATCTGCCATAATACTGCCCCCTGTGGGTAGCTATGTCTTCTGTTTGCTATTATGCGTATGCAGCACAGACAATAAGCGTATTGTATTAGTGACTGACCTACAGGGGGCAGCACAAATAAAGGACATGTGACAAGCAGCCTGTGTATAGTCACTGAATGGTTGTCACAGCCCCGCCCCCTATCACTGCTATAATACATGTGTGGCTGCAGTGTTCTCTGCCACCACTAGATGGCTCTCTAGCACTGTATAATACACATAGGCTCCAATGACAGATAGTTGGCGCTCTGATCACACAAGTCAGGGGTAGGTGGAGTCGGGGGTAGGTGGTCGCCATACGCGCGCTCATCCCCAACACACACAAGTGTCTGTTATTGTACAAGATGCCAGAAACCCACCCAAATACAGGGAGAAAGAAGTAAAAAAAACAAAAAAAACATTTCTTCAGATTAGCGCAGACGACAGGACGGTGAACTGAGCGAAAATAAATGATAAAATACAAAATGACACTTAAATGACAGATATTTATTTCAGATGTGCGCAGGCCGTAATATTGTATATGTGAGCGGGAAGAAAAAAATACTGAGGAAGCAAATAGTGACCCCCCCCCCCCTCCCCCGACCTGCCGCGTATTCAGGGGCAGATAATACAGTCGCATATTATATCAAACTAGTGCAGATCGGAACAAACCGAGACCCGGGAATAAGACCCGACCGACCCCCGCTGATATCAGTGCGGCCTCTAAATCCTAATCCAACAATCTGTGTGTGAACTTACCCTAAATCTGACTGAGCTCTAATAGTCCTTATACAGAAATAACACATATCACAGAAGAAACACATACATGGCACACAACACATACATGGCACACAACACATACACAACAAATACACAGCACGCAACACATATACAACACATACACAACACATGAACAGCGCAAAACACATACACAATTCCTCAATCACGCAAAAAAGGCTGAACAGATTTGGATGAGATTCTGTAACCTGGAGCAACACATCGGCTACTTTGTATCCCGGTAAATGACATGGCTTCACTACTGTTCTGGATTTATGGTCACATACTATATTACATGTCCCATAGATACTCTGTAACCTGGAGTAACACATCCGCTACTTTGTATCCCGGTAAATGACATGGCTTCACTACTGTTCTGGATTTATGGTCACATACTATATTACATGTCCCATAGATACTCTGTAACCTGGAGTAACACATCCGCTACTTTGTATCCCGGTAAATGACATGGCTTCACTACTGTTCTGGATTTATGGTCACATACTATATTACACTGCTCCTGCAGCCGCTTATCTCAGGTCCCAGGTCTGTTATCTCTCTATGTAACACTCAGCTAACCCTCAGTCCATTGTGTACAAGCATCTGCATATTATCTGATCTGCTCCAGGCAGTGCTGACACACTGGAGGGGAATCACCTTTACTCCACATTGGCAGTTTGCTAATATTAAACATGGCGGGAAAAAGAAAATCTAAATGGTCACAAACAAGGAGAGCTATGAAGGAGCCGGAAGTCACAGAATTCTCCTCAAGCGGAGCTGACGGGGATCATCGGCACCAACAACACGCTCATTATATGGTGTCCTAGTGAGCTGCTGAGATACCGGAACAATCACAGGCACGGCGTGAGGAACGAGTTCAGCGGCAGGACAGCGTAAGAGCTGCCGAAACGTAGGAGACAGGCAAACCATCGACGGCAGCAATTTGCTGAATATAGGCGGATCATCAACGCCAACAACCCTCAGACGAAGTCGCGGACAGAGGCTAGTATATATATAAGAGGAGGGGGTCTAGGACCGAGCCCTGAGAAACCCCAATGGCAAGGGGAAGAGGAGAAGAAATAGCACTAGTGAATGTTACACTAAATGTGCAATCAGAGAGATAGGAAGAAAACCAAGAGAGAGCGCAACGTCCCGGAGGTCAATAGAGAGGAGCATGGTGAGGAGGAGCTGGGGGTCTACAGTGTCCAACGCCGCTGGGAGATCCAGAAGAAGAAGGAGTGAGCAGTTCCCTTTAGATTTAGCCGTCAGGAGATCCTTGGAGATGTCTGTGAGGGCCTTTTCTGTAGGTGGGTGTCCGTCTCCTGCTGGCTGTCCACTTGGTGCTGTGAAGTTTCTGGTTCCTCATGGTCCAGATACTCCACCATCTGCTGAAGGTCTCCTGCTACTCGTAGCTGTGGTGGTGACAGTCCAGACTGAGGACCACTGACTGAGTGAGGAGACTTTTGTGAGGGCCGTTTCTGTAGGTGGGTGTCCGTCTCCTGCGTCCACTTGGTGCTGTGAAGTTTCTGGTTCCTCATGGTCCAGATACTCCACCATCTGCTGAAGGTCTCCTGCTACTCGTAGCTGTGGTGGTGACAGTCCAGACTGAGGACCACTGACTGAGTGAGGAGGACTCGGGACGGGCAGAGATGTGGGTAGAGAAGTCCTCTTATCTCTCCATCTGTTGAAGGTAGGTGGTGACAGAAGAGGTGGAGATTCCTACTGAGTTCTCCGAGATCTCAGATGTTGCAGAGCAAAACCGACGCCTGCAAGTGAATTACTGCACCGATATGCGGACTGGTGTGACTAATGTGTGAATGGGGGACGATAGCGTTACGACATCATCCTTGGTACAATCCTGGCTTTATCTCATGTCTAACCCCTTATTGTTAATCAAGTTTGACTTCTTTAAAGCTCAATGACCTCGGGAACCTTTTGACATTTTGGGTTTCTGCGCATATTAATTCCACCACCAGTGACATCACCATCATTATGTCAGTTTGGTCTGACGAAGGAGCAATAGCTCGAAACGTGTCACCATATCTATATCTATACACAACCAAACAAAGGGAGATTCATCTTGTGTGAACGAAACTGGTCACCACCAGATTGTAGTCAGGAGGACAGACTATAATAGGTGGAGGAGCGGGGGAGGTGCGAAGACTAAAGCAATAGGTGGTAACGCTATTCGGACATGTCAACCACAAAAAAAAAAGTTTTTAATGGTATTCACTAGAGATGAGCGAACACCGTTGGATCGAATATGTATTCGATGGAATATCAGGCTGTTCGATGTGTAAGATTCCAATCGAATACCACAAGGCAAACGCAGTAAAAATCCGTATCCCCTTCCACCTTCCCTGGCGCGTTTTTTGCACCAATAACTGAGCAGGGGAGGTGGGACAGGAACTACAACAACGGAGGCAGAGAAAAAAAATCGCAAAAAGGAATTGGCGGCCAGAAACAAATAACCTCCAATTTAGACGAATGGTGGATTTAACATTCGACTAATTTGGGACTGTGACCTATGTTACTGTGAGACAGGGACAGATGTACAGGAGGGTTAGCTAGGGGTTACCTTTATTTAGGGGGGAATGTCACTCACACAGCTCTTTGGGGGTCTATGTGGTTGAGATCCCTGTCAGCTTGCGATATGCCGGAGCTGACTTTTTCCCATAGGAATGCATTGACCAGCGTTGATTGGCTGAATGCCATATAGAGCACAGCATTCAGCCAATCAACGCTGGTCAATGCATTCCTATGGCGAGATGAAGCAGAGCTAGCCGTGCGCTCAGCTCGGCTACTCCGGACACCGGAGATGAAGCAGAGCTCAGCTCTGCTACATGCAACAATCCCTCCCACTACTTCTCCTGACATACAGACAGTCTGCACTACTGCCAACCAAGCTGACAGGGATCCCGACAAGATGGAGCCCCAAAGAGCAGGGTGAGTAACATTCCCCCCCTAAATACAGGTAATCCCTAGCTAACCCTGCCTGTACACCAGAGATGTAGCGGAGCTGAGCGTGTGCTGAGCTCTGTTACACCAGAGATGTGTGTGACAGGAGGAGTAGCTGGAGGGATGGTTGGGTGTAGCAGAGTTGAGCTCTGCTTCATCTCTGGTGTCTGGAGCAGCTGAGCTGAGCACACGGCTAGCTCTGCTTCATCTTGCCATAGGAATGCATTGACCAGCATTGATTGGCCAGTGTACAGCATTCGGCCAATGAACGTTGGTTCTGCTGGAGGAGGCGGAGTCTAAAATCGGACCAGAATGGAAACTGCTGTGAACGGCTCTTAGACTCCGCCTCCTCAGGCAGAACCAGCGTTGATTGGCCGAATGCTGTACACTGACCAATCAACGCTGGTCAATGCATTCCTATGGAAAAAAAAGTCAGCTCCGGCATATCGCAAGCTGACAGGGATCCCGACATAATAAAGGTACTTGATGCCCCCAGACATGCGCCCCCTGCTGTCCCAGTTGCATTCCAGGGTGTTGGCATCATTTCCTGGGGGGTCATAGTGGACTTGGTGACTCTCCTGAGGCGAATGGTGGGTTCCCCTGAAACAAAGCATTTTCCCCATAGACTATAATGGGGTTCGATATTCGTTCATATAGTCCAATATTGAGCGGCTATTCGTAACGAATCTCGAACATTTTACTGTTCGCTCATCTCTAGTAGAATCCCTTTATGGTCTGCTTCATACCAAACCAAAAGTGTCCCAAAATAAATGAGGGACCAGAGCTGCCAAACCTGAAACCAATCTTGTAAGGTTTGCCCATCACTAGTACTGGCTGTGACTCTATGCTTTGGTGGGAATTCTGCCCCAGTAGATGCCCATTAGGCCGCACAGGGCAGTCCAGACCATAAAATCATACACCAGATGGATTTCCCAGTCTATACCTGGTCCGGAATTGGGACTCCTATCAGTGACCTAGTTTGGACCAGAAAACCTGGCCAATGTATGGATTGGATATTTGGCTCCAGATTGCTGTGTGTGCATTGAGCTTTACTCTCCTAGGTCATCTGTCCCTGCAATACACAAGTCTGTGTAACCCCCCCCCTCCATGGCGGACCATTGCAGAGTCTGGGGTCCCTGTGTGAACTGCTCCCCTTGGTCCTAAAGACCTCCTTTATACTTTCTCTGCAGATGAAGTCACAGCGCTAAGCGCACATGTCAGGGCAAACAACAGGCACATTGTGATTTTAGGGTGTCGGCTCCCTTTAACCCCTTGGATTAGGCTGCGGCAGCTTCTTTATTGTCAGGAGCAGATTGCTGCACAGTGAGAATTGGGTTGATAATGAATTATTCAGGCAGGGTGTGACCCCAGGACTGGAACGGACGGAGCCCTGGCTGGTATCTGGGACCATCCTGGGTGTGGAGGTGAAGGGTGTCACCCGGGTGCTCCAATATTTATAATATAAAGACACCCTCCCTGCTGCGCACTCTGACTTCTCTGCTATACCTGCTCCGGACCTGACTCTGCACAGAGACCTGCAGCTCACCTGCACAGGTAAGTCACATGCTGATGTCACCCGGGGCACAACCTGGGGGTGAGGAGATTAGTGGGGGGCAGAACGTAGAAGCAACGTAAGGTCAGGTTATTGGGGGACGTCTAGGAGATAGCAACAGGGGAGCAGGAATTCTGCTGCAAATAATAGGCTGAAACGGAGGGGGATGGGGGGGCAGAGGGGGATGGGGGGGCAGAGGGGGATGGGGGGGGGCAGAGGGGGATGGGGGGCAGGTGTGAATTTAACAGAAACATTGAAAAACTTGGTCAAAACTCGCAGCATAGTTACACATGAAGAGTGTCAGCGCAGGAGATTCCCAGAGACTGATCACTACATATAGACGAGCTGCAGGAACACGTCAGATAATTACTGTCATATACAATAATAGGAATAATAATTATATCACTGAGGACATCAATTATACCAATAATCAGTGGTCACCTCATATAGACTGTCCTCTGTATGTCTACATGGTATATAGTACATGCAGAATCTATTGGATATAGTAGTAAGCAGTATATATGGTATAGAGTATAAGCAATATTATATATAAGCAATTATTTTGCATATGCAGTATATAGTATATGCAATGTATATGATACATAGTAAACAGGGTTCATGATATAAGCAGTATATATGACATATAGTACATATGATATGTAGTATATAGTGTACAACGTATATATGATTTATCATATTTGAAATACAGTATATGAAGTATATATGATATAGTATATGGTATAAAGTAGAGAGCAGTATTTATGGTATATAGCAGTGACGGCGAACCTTGTAGAGACCGAGTGCCCAAACTGCAACCCCAAACCCCGTAATTTATCACAAAGCACCAACGCGGCAATGTGACCTTAATATTGTGCGGATCCACAAGTGCGGACAATTAAGGACCTGCAAAATACAGTCGTGTGACTGGGGCGTTACAGACCACTTTGTACTGCATAATGTTCACTATTTACATCACACAGGATGTGTTTTATAGTGACCATGTAATGTTGTTATTACCTGTAATAATATCATGTCTGCTATAAAAACAGATACTGTGTGATATAAATAGTGAAGGACAACCACACAGTACAATCTGCTCCACAGTGGTCCCCACACAATATAATCTGCTGCACAGTGACCCCCACACAGTACAATCTGCTCCACAGTGGCCCCCACACAGTATAATCAGCTCCACAGTGGCCCCCACACAATACAATCTGCTCCACAGTGGCCCACACACAGTATAATCAGCTCCACAGTGGCCCCCACACAGTATAATCTGCTCCACAGTGGCCCCCACACAGTATAATCTGCTCCACAGTGGTCCCCACACAGTACAGTCTGCTCTACAGTGGCCCCCACATAGTACAATCTGCTCCACAGTGGTCCCCACACAGTATAATCTGCTCCACAATGGTCCCCACACAGTATAATCTGCTCCACAGTGGCCCGCACACAGTACAATCTGCTCCACAGTGGCCCCAACACAGTACAATCTGCTCCACAGTGGCCCGCACACAGTATAATCTGCTCCACAGTGGCCCCCACACAGTATAATCTGCTCCACAGTGGCCCCCACACAGTATAATCTGCTCCACAGTGGCCCGCACACAGTACAATCTGCTCCACAGTGGCCCCCACACAGTACAATCTGCTCCACAGTGGCCCCCACACAGTATAATCTGCTCCACAGTGGCCTGCACACAGTACAATCTGCTCCACAGTGGCCCCCACACAGTACAATCTGCTCCACAGTGGCCCCCACACAGTACAATCTGCTCCACAGTGGCCCCCACACAGTACAATCTGCTTCACAGTGGCCCGCACACAGTACAATCAGCTCCACAGTGGCCCCCACACAGTACAATCTGCTCCACAGTGGCCCGCACACAGTACAATCAGCTCCACAGTGGCCCCCACACAGTACAATCTGCTCCACAGTGGCCCCCACACAGTACAATCTGCTCCACAGTGGCCCCCACACAGTACAATCTGCTCCACAGTGGCCCCCACACAGTACAATCTGCTCCACAGTGGCCCCCACACAGTACAATCTGCTCCACAGATGGGTGTCCACAGAGAGAGCTCTGAGTGCCACCTCTGGCACCCGTGCCATAGGTTCACCATCAAGGGTATATAGTGTATTCAAAATCTATGGTATATAGTAGTAAGTAATAAATAGAATATGTCGCATATATTGTACAGAGTATATATGTGGCATGTGTGGAATATAATAATAAGCACTATATATGGTGTATAGTATAGGTAGTATATTTACAATATATAGTATGTAATAAATTTATGATATATTGTATTTATGGTATACAGAATAAACAATATATATGGTACATATAGTATATGCAGTATATATGGTGTATTTTCTATGCAGTATATATGAAATATATGTCATAGTATATATGGTATATAGTATATGAAGAATATATGGTGTATAGTAGTAAGCAGTATACAGTACCTGTGTTATATACGGTATGTGTGTTATACAGAAATAAGAACTATATATGGTGTATCATATATGTAATAAATATATATATATATATATATATATATATATATATATAAACATATACTGTATATTATATGGAATATAGCATATGCAGTATATCACAGTAGGCACTGATATAACATTGGATATGAGGACCTTTGCATCACTCAAATCTGCTGTATACTGTATATTATTTCCCCTGTTTCAGTCATATCTGCTGTATACTGTATCTTATTACCCCTGTATCAGTCATATCTGCTATATACTGTATCTTATTACCCTGTATCAGTCATATCTGCTGTATACTGTATCTTATTACCCTGTATCAGTCATATCTGCTGTATACTGTATATTATTTCCCCTGTTTCAGTCATATCTGCTGTATACTGTATCTTATTACCCCTGTATCAGTCATATCTGCTGTATACTGTATCTTATTACCCTGTATCAGTCATATCTGCTGTATACTGTATATTATTACCCCTGTATCAGTCATATCTGCTGTATACTGTATCTTATTACCCTTGTATCAGTCATATCTGCTGTATACTATATGTTATTACCCCTGTATCAGTCATATCTGCTGTATACTGTATCTTATTACCCTTGTATCAGTCATATTTGCTGTATACTGTATTTTATTACCCCTGTATCAGTCATATCTGCTGTATACTGTATCGTATTACCCCTGTATCAGTCATATCTGCTGTATACTGTATCTTATTACCCCTGCATCAGTCATATCTGCTGTATACTGTATCTTATTACTCTGTATCAGTCATATCTGCTATATATTGTATCTTATTACCCCTGTTTCAGTCATATCTGCTGTATACTGTATGCTATTACCCTGTATCAGTCATATCTGCTGTATACTGTATATTATTTCCTCTGTTTCAGTCATATCTGCTGTATACTGTATCTTATTACCCCTGTATCTGTCATATCTGCTGTATACTGTATCTTATTTCCCCTGTATCAGTCATATCTTCTGTATACTGTATATTATTACCCCCTGTATCAGATATATCTTCTGTATACTGTATCTTATTACCCCTGTATCAGTCATATCTGCTGTATACTGTATCTTATTACCCCTGTATCACTCATATCTGCTGTATACTGTATCTCATTACCCTTGTATCAGTCATATCTGCTATATACTGTATCTTATTACCCTGTATCAGTCATATCTGCTATATACTGTATCTTATTACCGTGTATCAGTAATATCTGCTGTATACTGTATATTATTTCCCCTGTATCAGTCATATCTGCTGTATACTGTATCTTATTACCCCTGTTTCAGTCATATCTGCTGTATACTGCATCTTATTACCCCTGTATCTGTCACATCTGCTGTATACTGCATCTTATTACCCCTGTATCTGTCATATCTGCTGTATACTGTATATTATTACCCCTGTATCAGTCATATCTGCTGTATACTGTATCTTATTACCCTTGTATCAGTCATATCTGCTGTGTACTATATGTTATTACCCCTGCATCAGTCATATCTGCTGTATACTATATCTTATTACCCTGTATCAGTCATATCTGCTGTATACTGTATATTATTTCCCCTGTTTCAGTCATATCTGCTGTATACTGTATCTTATTACCCCTGTATCTGTCATATCTGCTGTATACTGTATCTTATTACCTCAGTATTAGTCATATCTGTTGTTTACTGTGTCATATTACCCCTGTATCAGTCATATCTGCTGTATACTGTATCTTATTACCCTGTATCAGTCATATCTGCTGTATACTGTATATTATTTCCCCTGTTTCAGTCATATCTGCTGTATACTGTATCTTATTACCCCTGTATCAGTCATATCTGCTGTATACTGTATCTTATTACCCTGTATCAGTCATATCTGCTGTATACTGTATATTATTACCCCTGTATCAGTCATATCTGCTGTATACTGTATCTTATTACCCTTGTATCAGTCATATCTGCTGTATACTATATGTTATTACCCCTGTATCAGTCATATCTGCTGTATACTGTATCTTATTACCCTTGTATCAGTCATATTTGCTGTATACTGTATTTTATTACCCCTGTATCAGTCATATCTGCTGTATACTGTATCGTATTACCCCTGTATCAGTCATATCTGCTGTATACTGTATCTTATTACCCCTGCATCAGTCATATCTGCTGTATACTGTATCTTATTACTCTGTATCAGTCATATCTGCTATATATTGTATCTTATTACCCCTGTTTCAGTCATATCTGCTGTATACTGTATGCTATTACCCTGTATCAGTCATATCTGCTGTATACTGTATATTATTTCCTCTGTTTCAGTCATATCTGCTGTATACTGTATCTTATTACCCCTGTATCTGTCATATCTGCTGTATACTGTATCTTATTTCCCCTGTATCAGTCATATCTTCTGTATACTGTATCTTATTACCCCCTGTATCAGATATATCTTCTGTATACTGTATCTTATTACCCCTGTATCAGTCATATCTGCTGTATACTGTATCTTATTACCCCTGTATCACTCATATCTGCTGTATACTGTATCTCATTACCCTTGTATCAGTCATATCTGCTATATACTGTATCTTATTACCCTGTATCAGTCATATCTGCTATATACTGTATCTTATTACCGTGTATCAGTAATATCTGCTGTATACTGTATCTTATTACCCCTGTTTCAGTCATATCTGCTGTATACTGCATCTTATTACCCCTGTATCTGTCACATCTGCTGTATACTGCATCTTATTACCCCTGTATCTGTCATATCTGCTGTATACTGTATATTATTACCCCTGTATCAGTCATATCTGCTGTATACTGTATCTTATTACCCTTGTATCAGTCATATCTGCTGTGTACTATATGTTATTACCCCTGCATCAGTCATATCTGCTGTATACTATATCTTATTACCCTGTATCAGTCATATCTGCTGTATACTGTATATTATTTCCCCTGTTTCAGTCATATCTGCTGTATACTGTATCTTATTACCCCTGTATCTGTCATATCTGCTGTATACTGTATCTTATTACCTCAGTATTAGTCATATCTGTTGTTTACTGTGTCATATTACCCCTGTATCAGTCATATCTGCTGTATACTGTATCTTATTACCCTTGTATCAGTCATATCTGCTGTATACTATATGTTATTACCCCTGTATCAGTCATATTTGCTGTATACTGTATCTTATTACCCCTGCATCAGTCATATCTGCTGTATACTGTATCTTATACCCCTGTATCAGTCATATCTGCTGTATACTGTATCTTATTACCTCAGTATTAGTCATATCTGTTGTTTACTGTGTCATATTACCCCTGTATCAGGCATATCTGCTGTATACTGTATCTTATCTAATTTCCCCATTGTGGGACTATTAAAGGAATATCTTATCTTATCTTATTACCCCTGTGTCAGTCATATCTGCTGTATACTGTATATTATTACCCCGTATCATACATATCTGCTGTATACTGTATCTTATTACCCCTGTATCAGTCATATCTGCTGTATGCTGTATCTTTTTACCCTGTGTCAGACATATTATGTTGTATACTGTATCTTATTGTTGCTGTGTCAGACATATCTTCTGTGTAATGTATCATATTTCCCCCATATCACTCATATCTGCTGTATACTGTATCTTATTACCCCTGTATCAGACATATCTGCTGTATACTGTATCTTATTACCCCTGTGTCAGACATATCTGCTGTGTAATGTATCATATTTCCCCCATATCACTCATATCTGCTGTATACTGTATCTTATCCTCCCCATATCAGCCATGTACACTGTTGGTGTTATGCAGTAGTTTTCTCCTTCTAGCAGTTTAGTTTAGCATTTTATGGGTATTGCTCCATAACTGCTGTTATTACATAAGTGGCCCCTGGAGCTAGAGAAGGGCCCGTTCCGTGCCTTACTGCCTGGCGGAGGCTTGTTACACCCTGATGAATAGGTGTATGGTGCGTTACACCCCAGGAGGTAGCTCACACCAGAACACCATGCTTACACTCTATTATTTATCGTCACTAAGTGACCATAGGATACCAACACCCCCACCCCCACCCCCACCCCCAGACCTGCATTAACTCTTTCTATTACAGAGCTGTCGGACAATAACCCTTTCTGTGCTGGAGAGGGATGGGGGAGGACTCTAGAGTAACATTAACCCATGTCCTGCTGGGGTCCATGGTACTGAGCTCTCAGGGTGTGACATTACTGGCTCCTCTTATCCTGACAATCTTCTGATTTTTCTCTTTTATCGCCCATCCAGCAGCCATGGCCAATCTCCTGACCGTCATCCGCGGCATCATCAACACCTTCCATAGTTTCAGCAGCCAAAGTCCCCCCTGCGATAAGCTGGACATTGCCGAATTCCAGAGCCTTATCCAGACGCAGTTTGCAGATGTGATTGAGGTGAGATGTGAGGACGTTGTATCCTCTGCTATATTTCATTATTACATGGGTCACTGCTATGGTCAGACCTCTGGGCCTGCTTATATAGGTGCACAAGGGAGAGGCACAGCCGGCACCTCTATGGTTAATCCTCCTCCTGGAGCTCGCTGGGTGTCTCCAGGTTGTGTTGGGTGTAGCCGACATAGGGTGTAACTGTTCAACCTTTCATACATATCTGTTACTCTTGGAGCGTGCCTCATTAGGACGGGACACAAAAACTTTCTCTGTCTATTTTAGGGCACAAATCTCTCTTAGTAATCGGCCTGGGAAGTTTTGGTGCAGTTTTATCCACCTCTCACCCGCCCTTTGCTACGGAGATATCAGAGAGGTTTTCTATCGTCAAATCTCGCTACACCCTTTGTTTACCTTTCATGTATTAAATTCAATGAAAATATCTATTAGATTTCAAAGGGAATTTGTTACCCAAAAATTACCTATTTTGGAAACAAATTTATGTAAAAGATATTTTTATGAATATCTGACTCTGACCACTAAGCCAAATAATACACTGAGACTTTACAGCAGCCACCTCACGTACAGCACACTGATATAGGTGGTTAAAACAAGATTATTAGGATGATTTGCAATTCAAAATTAAAAATAAAAATCTGTTTAATATAAAAACTTAGCTTAATTTCCTTGCAACACTATCCCTTTAAGGACTCTTTCCTACCCCCAGGGACTTTAGAACTTCTTTAAAGGGGTTCTCCAGATTACAAATATTATCTGAAAATACATCCCCAGCAGTGCTAAATCCTCATTGTCCTCATTTTACTCGCTGGTCCTTGTATCCCTATTATTTACATGCAGTTAATCTGAGGACAAACTACATTTCCCAGGATTCATCTGCCTGGGCTCACTCTCCGTGTACTCCCACCCTTCTCTACTCTCCCCTCCAATGAAATCACAGGTAATAAATCCCTCCCACATCTGATGTCACATGATCCTTTACAAAGTCACGCCCACCTCCCTCCTGTAAGACACGAACACAGAGAGTGAGAGCAGGAAGATGAATCCTGGGATATGTAGTTTGTCCACAGATTCCCAACCAAAGGCCAGACATGACGACAAATCCTACAGAATATAATAACTAACCCATAGGAACGTAGTCTGCTCTTAAAAATACTTAATACTTAAAACACTCTTAATAAGCGCTTTCATATAATTTGGTTATTTGTGTCCCTTAGGATTCTGGAGATCCCCACACGATTGAAGCAATACTGCACGCCCTCGATGAAAACAATGATGGGGAGGTGGACTTTAAAGAATTTTTAGAACTGGTGGCAAAAGTTGCCATTGCTTATTTTGAAGCGCTGAGGCCCAAGAAAGGTTGTCTGATATGCGCATCCAAAAAAGGTTCGTTGCTACAACCATCGGCATCCTCAAAAACATCTGAATCCACCCTAAAGCAAGATTCAACCCAGAAAGAAGACTCAAGCCAGAAAAAAGACTCAAGCCAGAAAGAAGACTCAAGCCAGAAAGAAGACTCAAGCCAGAAAAAAGACTCAACCAAGAAAGAAGACTTAATCCAGAAAGAAGACTCAAGCCAGAAAAAAGACTCAACCAAGAAAGAAGACTTAATCCAGAAAGAAGACTCAAGCCAGAAAAAAGACTCAACCCAGAAAGAAGACTCAACCAAGAAAGTAGACTCAATCCAGAAAGAGGATCCAACCCTGAAGAAAGATTCAACTCAAAATCGAGATTCAACCCTGAAAATAGACTCACCCCAGACACAAGACTCAACTCATCAATCTGAGAAGCAGCATTCAAATGTTAAGCAAGATCGGACCCAAAAGGGAGACCTGACACCCCTGAAACCGGACCCAACACCAAAAGAAGATCCAATTCAGGAACGAGACTCAACCCAGAAACCGCACTCTACTTCTCCAACCCACAAACAATGTTCAGCTCTCAAACAAGATTTGGCGCAGAAACAAGACTCAGCACAGACAAAAGATTTAACTCAGAAAAAAGATTTAATTCAGAAGCAAGATTCAACCCCAAAACAAGACGTACCCCAAACTCAAGACTCAACTCTTAAAACTGAGCAGCACCATTCAGCTGTTAAGCAAGATATGACCAAAAAGCAAGACCTGATACCCGTGAAACAGGACCCAATCCCAAAAGAAGATCCAACTAAAAAAACAGACTCAACCCCGAAACCAGACTCTACTCCTTCAAACCAGAAACAATGTTCAGCTCTCAAGCAAGATTCAGGCCAGAAAGAAGACTCAAGCCAGAAAAAAGACTCAACCAAGAAAGAAGACTCAAGCCAGAAAAAAGACTCAACCAAGAAAGAAGACTCAACCCAGAAAGAAGACTCAAGCCAGAAAAAAGACTTAACCAAGAAAGAAGACTCAACCCAGAAAGAAGACTCAAGCCAGAAAAAAGACTCAACCAAGAAAGAAGACTCAATCCAGAAAGAGGATCCAACCCTGAAGAAAGATTCAACTCAAAATCGAGATTCAACCCTGAAAATAGACTCACCCCAGACACAAGACTCAACTCATCAATCTGAGAAGCAGCATTCAAATGTTAAGCAAGATCGGACCCAAAAGGGAGAACTGACACCCCTGAAACCGGACCCAACACCAAAAGAAGATCCAATTCAGGAACGAGACTCAACCCAGAAACCACACTCTACTTCTCCAACCCACAAACAATGTTCAGCTCTCAAACAAGATTTGGCGCAGAAACAAGACTCAGCACAGACAAAAGATTTAACTCAGAAAAAAGATTTAATTCAGAAGCAAGATTCAACCCCAAAACAAGACGTACCCCAAACTCAAGACTCAACTCTTAAAACTGAGCAGCAACATTCAGCTGTTAAGCAAGATATGACCAAAAAGCAAGACCTGATACCCGTGAAACAGGACCCAACTCCAAAAGAAGATCAAACTCAGAAACCAGACTCAACCCAGAAACCAGACTCTACTCCTCCAAACCAGAAACAATGTTCAGCTCTAAAGCAAGATTCAGGCCAGAAACAAGATTTAACTCCTAAACAATGTTCAGCTTCCAAACAAGATTCAACCCCAAAACAAGACGTACCCCAGACACAAGACTCAACTCATAAAACTGAGCAACTGCATTCAGCTGTTAAGCAAGATATGACCAAAAAGCAAGACCTGACACCCCAGAAACAGGACCCAACTCCAAAAGAAGATCCAACTCAGAAATCAGACTCAACCCCAAAACAATGTTCAGCTCTCAAACAAGATTGGGCGCTGAAACAAGACTCAGCACAGACGAAAGATTTAACTCAGAAAAAAGATTCAACCTCAAAACAAGACGTACCCAAGACACAAGACTCAACTCATAAAACTGAGGAACACCATTTAGCTGTTAAGCAAGATATGACCAAAAAGCAAGACCTGACACCCCTGAAACAGGACCCAACCCCAAAAGAAGATCCAACTAAAAAACCAGACTCAACTCAAAAACCAGACTCAACTCAAAAATCAGACTCAGCTCCTCCAAACCAGAAACAATGTTCAGCTCTCAAGCAAGATTCAGACCAAAAACAAGATTCAACCTCAAAACAAGACGTACCCAAGACACAAGAATCAACTCATAAAACTGAGCAACAGCATTCAGCTGCTAAGCAAGATATGACCAAAAAGCAAGATCTGACACCCCAGAAACAGGACCCAACTCCAAAAGAAGATCCAACTGAAAAAACCGACTCAACCCCGAAACAATGTTCAGCTATCAAGCAAGATTGGGCGCTGAAACAAGACTCAGCACAGAGAAAAGATTTAACTCAGAAGCAAGATTCAACCTCAAAACAAGACGTACCCAAGACACAAGACTCAACTCATAAAACTGAGCAGCAGCATTCAGCGGTTAAGCAAGATATGACCAAAAAGCAAGACCTGACACCCCTGAAACAGGATCCAATCCCAAAAGAAGATCCAACTAAAAAAACAGACTTAACTCAAAAATCAGACTCTACTCCTCCAAACCAGAAACAATGTTCAGCTCTCAAGCAAGATTTGGTCCCGAAAAAAGATTTAACTCAGAAGACGGATTCAACTCCAAAACAAGATGCACCCCAGACACAAGACTCAACTCATAAAACTGAGCAGCACCATTCAGCTGCTAAGCAAGACATGACCAAAAAGCAAGACCTGACACCCCAGAAACAGGACCCAACTCCAAAAGAAGATCCAACTCAAAAAACAGACTCAACCTCGAAACAATGTTCAGCTCTCAAACAAGATTGGGCGCAGAAACAAGACTCACCACAGAAAAAAGATTTAACTCAGGAGCAAGATTCAACCCAAACTCAAGACTCAACTCATAAAACTGAGCAGCAGCATTCAGCTGTGAAGCAAGATATGACCAAAAAGCAAGACCTGACACCCCAGAAACAGGACCCAACCCCAAAAGTAGACTCAACCCCGAAACCAGACTCTACTCCTCCAAACCAGAAACAATGTTCAGCTCTCAAGCAAGATTCAGGCCAGAAACAAGATTCAACCCCTAAACAATGTTCAGTTCCCAAATCAGATTCAACCCCGAAACAAGACGTACCCCAGACACAAGACTCAACTCATAAAACTGAGCAACAGCATTCAGCTGCTAAGCAAGATATGACCAAAAAGCAAGACCTGACACCCCAGAAACAGGACCCAACTCCAAAAGAAGATCCAACTAAAAAAACAGATTCAACCCCAAAACAATGTTCAGCTCTCAAACAAGATTGGGCGCTGAAACAAGACTCAGCACAGACAAAAGATTTAACTCAGGAGCAAGATTCAACCTCAAAACAAGACGTACCCAAGACACAAGACTCAACTCATAAAACTGAGGAGCACCATTCAGCTGTTAAGCAAGCTATGACTCAAAAGCAAGACCTGACACCCCTGAAACAGGACCCAACTCCAAAAGAAGATCCAACTAAAAAACCAGACTCAACTCAAAAACCAGACTCAACTCAAAAACCAGACTCTACTCCTCCAAACCAGAAACAATGTTCAGCTCTCAAGCAAGATTTGGCACCGAAACAAGATTTAACTAAGAAGACAGATTCAACCCCAAAACAAGATGCACCCCAAACTCAAGACTCAACTCATAAAACTGAGCAGCACCATTCAGCTGTTAAGCAAGATATGACCAAAAAGCAAGACCTGATGCCCCTGAAACAGGACCCAATTCCAAAAGAAGATACAACTCATAAATCAGACTCAACCCCGAAACAATGTTCAGCTCTCAAACAAGATTGGGCGCTGAAACAAGACTCAGCACAGACAAAAGATTTAACTCAGAAAAAAGATTCAACCCCAAAACAAGACGTACCCAAGACACAAGAATCAACTCATAAAACTGAGCAGCACCATTCAGCTGTTAAGCAAGATATGACTCAAAAGCAAGACCTGACACCCCAGAAACAGGACCCAACTCCAAAAGAAGATCCAACTAAAAAAACAGACTCAACTCAAAAGCCAGACTCTACTCCTCCAAACCAGAAACAATGTTCAGCTCTCAAGCAAGATTCAACCCCAAAACAAGACGTACCCCAGACACAAGACTCAACTCATAAAACTGAGCAGCACCATTCAGCTGTTAAGCAAGATATGACTCAAAAGCAAGACCTGACACCCCTGAAACAGGACCCAACTCCAAAAGAAGATCCAACTAAAAAACCAGACTCAACTCAAAAACCAGACTCTACTCCTCCAAACCAGAAACAATGTTCAGCTCTCAAGCAAGATTTGGCACCGAAACAAGATTTAACTAAGAAGACAGATTCAACCCCAAAACAAGACGTACCCCAGACACAAGACTCAACTCATAAAACTGAGCAGCACCATTCAGCTGTGAAGCAAGATGTGACCCAAAAGCAAGACCTGATGCTCGTGAAACAGGACCCAACCCCAAAAGAAGATCCAACTCAGAAATCAGATTCAACCCCGAAACAATGTTCAGCTCTCAAACAAGAATGGTCGCTGAAACAAGACTCAGCACAGACAAAAGATTTAACTCAGAAAAAAGATTCAACCCCAAGACAAGACGTACCCCAAACTCAAGACTCAACTCATAAAACTGAGGAGCACCATTCAGCTGTTAAGCAAGCTATGACTAAAAAGCAAGACCTGACACCCCTGAAACAGGACCCATCTCTAAAAGAAGATCCAACTAAAAAAACAGACTCAACTCAAAAGCCAGACTCTACTCCTCCAAACCAGAAACAATGTTCAGCTCTCAAGCAAGATTTGGTCCCGAAACAAGATTTAACTCAGAAGACAGATTCAACCCCAAAACAAGACGTACCCCAAACTCAAGACTCAACTCATAAAACTGAGCAGCACCATTCAGCTGTGAAGCAAGATATGACCAAAAAGCAAGACCTGACACCCCAGAAACAGGACCCAACCCCAAAAGTAGATCCAACTCAGAAATCAGACTCAACCCCGAAACCAGACTCAACTCAAAAACCAGACTCTACTCCTCCAAACCAGAAACAATGTTCAGCTATCAAGCAAGATTCAGGCCAGAAACAAGATTCAACCTCTAAACAATGTCCAGTTCCAAAACAAGATTCAACCCCAAAGCAAGATGCACCCCAGAAACAAGACTCCACTCATAAAACTGAGCAACAGCATTCAGCTGTTAAGCAAGATATGACCCAAAAACAAGACCTGACACCCCTGAAACAGGACCCAACTCCAAAAGAAGATCCAAGTAAAAAAACAGACTCAACCCAGACACCAGACTCTACTCCTCCAAACCAGAAACAATGTTCAGCTCTCAAGCAAGATTTGGCACCGAAAAAAGATTTAACTCAGAAGACAGATTCAACCCCAAAACAAGATGCACCCCAAACTCAAGACTCAACTCATAAAACTGAACAGCAGCATTCAGCTGATAAGCAAGATATGACCAAAAAGCAAGACCTGATACCCCTGAAACAGGACCCAACTCCAAAAGAAGATCCAACTCAGAAATCAGACTCAACCCCAAAACAATGTTCAGCTCTCAAACAAGATTGGGCGCTGAAACAAGACTCAGCACAGACAAAAGATTTAACTCAGAAAAAAGATTCAACCCCAAAACAAGATGCACCCCAGACACAAGACTCAACTCATAAAACTGAGGAGCACCATTCAGCTGTCAAGCAAGATATGACCCAAAAGCAAGACCTGATACCCGTGAAACTGGACACAACTCCAAAAGAAGATCCAACTCAGAAATCAGACTCAACCCCGAAACCAGACTCAACCAAGAAACAATGCTCAGCTCTCAAGCAAGATTTGGTCCCGAAAGAAGATTTAACTCAGAAGACAGATTCAATCCCAAAACAAGATGCACCCCAGACACAGGACTCAACTCATAAAATTGAGCAGAAGCATTCAGCTGTTAAGCAAGACATGACCAAAAAGCAAGACCTGATGCCCCTGAAACAGGACCCAACTCCAAAAGAAGATCCAACTCAGAAATCAGACTTAACCCTGAAATCAGACTCAACCAAGAAACATGACTCAACCCAGGAAACAGACTCTACTTCTTCAACCCAGAAACAATGTTCAGCTCTCAAGCAAGATTCAACCCTAAAACATGACTCAACTGATAAAGAAGGCTCAATGCAGAAATCAAATGCAACTCAGAATCAGGATCCAACCACAAAACAAGGCCAAAGCCTTAAAGAAGACTCATCACAGAAACAAGTTCCAACTAAGAAACAATGTTCAGCCATTAAGCAAGATCTAACCCTAAAACAGGATCCCAGTCAAAAAGACGACCCAGCTGAGAAGCAAAATCTGACCCACAAGCAAGACTTGGTCCTAAAACAGGACCCAACTGAAAAAGAAGACTCAGTGAAGAAGCAGGATCCAACCAAGAAACAAGACTTGACACACAAAGAAGACCCAACTCAGAAACAAGATCCAATTCATAAACCTGACTCACCAAGAACACAATATTCAGAATTCATGAAAGTTCCAATCCTGAGGCAAGACTTGTCCTTAAAACAAGACCCAACTCAAAAAGATCCAACTCACAAAGAAGATCCAACCCCAAAAGAAGACCAAACTCAAAAAGAAGACCCAACCAAAAAACAATTTTCAGCTGTAAAACAAGATCTGACCATGAAGCATGACTTGACACTAAAAGAGGACTTAACTAAAAAAGTAGACCCGACTCTGAAACAGGACGTAGATCATAAACAAAGTCTAATCATAAAGCAAGACCTAAGTAAGGAACGAGACTCACCCCAAGACACAATCCCGAAACAAGACTTAACCCTGAAACAATGCACAACCCCAAAACAAGACACAACCTCAAAACAAGACACAACCCTGAAACAAGACTCAACCCCAAAACAAGACTTAACCCCGAAACAAGACACAACCCCGAAAGTAGACACAACCACAAAACAAGATACAATCCCGAAACAAGACTCAACCCTGAAACATGACACAAACCCCAAACAAGACACAACCCCGAAACAAGACACAATCCCGAAACAAGACTTAACCCTGAAACAATGCACAACCTCAAAACAAGACACAACCCCAAAACAAGACTCAACCCCGAAACAAGACACAACCCCGAAAGTAGACACAACCACAAAACGAGATACAATCCCGAAACAAGACACAATCCCGAAACAAGACACAATCCTGAAACAAGACACAAACCCCAAACAAGACACAACCCCGAAACAAGACACAATCCCGAAACAAGACACAATCCCGAAACAAGACACAATCCCGAAACAAGACACAACCCCAAAACAAGACACAACCCCGAAACAAGACTCAACCCAGAAACAAGACACAATCCCGAAACAAGACTCAACCCAGAAACAAGACTCAACCCCAAAACAAGACACAACCCAGAAACAAGACACAACCCCCAAACAAGACACAACCCAGAAACAAGACACAACCCAGAAACAAGACACAACCCCCAAACAAGACACAACCCAGAAACAAGACACAATCCCGAAACAAGACACAATCCCGAAACAAGACTTAACCCTGAAACAAGAAGCAAACAAAAAGGAAGAACCATCCAAGCAACAAGAGTGTTCTTATAAAATACACTACCCAATGGAGAAACAGGAGACAACTCAGAGAACTCAAGAGACCGTCCACAGGTCATCTTCAGGTTCAGACCACCAAGATCCTCAGAAGTACTATTCATACTTTGAACAAACATCAAGTCATGGGTTTGGGCTACCCCATGATGTACCCCAAAGTCAAGTCAGACACACCGAGATAACCTATCCTACTTACCAGACCCATAGTGGTCAGCAGCCTTCTCACCATGTCTGGACTTCCAGCGTCTTTCAAGGAGACCAAACCTTAAAAGATGACTACAGTCAAATGTATCAAAGAACCGAGACCCGCTCTGATCACTGGCAATGGCATGACTTGGCTTCATCCTCCAGCTCTCACCAGACTCCTCCAGACACACAACACACACTGCAGCACATAACCTCATCATGGCCAGCACAGACAGGACAACACGTGACAATGCAGGGCTTTGCAACATCTGCTGAACCTCACAAAATGGAACAACAGAGCAAAGATTCACCCATCTCACAAAATCCTTTGTATGTCCTCTCTCAGCAGTCTCCAAAATTAATTAGGAATCGCAGCATTGGCCAAACTACTGCAACAGAGTCGAAGCAGTCAGATTTTCATCCAGAACCTCCATCGAAACCAGAGGACCATCACCACCAACCTCCATCTCCTGGAATGAGCTCCTCACAGAATAAAGAAAAGCAGAAATCTTCCCAGAAAGGCTTCAAGTGGCCATGGCAGTAATCTGCCCGGGAGGGTCAGGCAAGAACCAATTATGGTGCTCTTGCCTGGATCGAAATGAACCCCTATCCCATCCAATATTACAAGTATTACCTCGGTCACTGTAATGTGAGGACCATGCCCATCTCTTTAGGGGGAAAATTATCAGTCAGGTACAGCAGTGTACCCCAAATTCTAGCCCGCAAGTCTTACAGCCACCCACTTACAGATTAAGCCTGTGAGTCTACCTCCTTGAGGTATAACATGGAGCCCCCTATCTATAGGTTATTGGCTCCTCATATCGGAGGAGGGCTGGATGTCACCGTATCTTCTACACCCACCAACTTGAATTCCTGCTTCCTTCCACCATCCACTTATGAAGAAAATATATGGATCCTGCCTCCCCTACACAGAGAAAGTCCGTGAGTTTTGCCCTCCATATTGAAAGTCCTGGTTGCCCTACCATAGAAAAACCCTGTGTGCTCCAACTCCAGTCATATAGAAAGTGCCATACACTGAAAGCCAATAAATCCTGCCACCCCTCACATACCCCACCCCATACAAAAAGTCTTTGAGGTCCACCACCCCATACGCTCATCGAGACAACCTCAAAGTGCAGAACCACTGTGCAGAGTCACCCTATTCAAAGAAGCCCCCAACCACTTATGGGAAATCCTATGAGGCCTGCCTCCTCCAAACATAGAGAAAGCCTATGAGCCTTGTTCCTCCACCCACTTATCGAGAGCCTATGAGGCCCACTCCCCAATCATAGAGAAAGCCTATGAGGCCCACTCCCCAATCATAGAGAAAGCCTATGAGGCCCACTCCCCAATCATAGAGAAAGCCTATGAGGCCCACTCCCCAAACACAGAGAAAGCCTATGAGGCCCCCTCCCCAAACACAGAGAAAGCCTATGAGGCCCACTCCCCAAACACAGAGAAAGCCTATGAGGCCCGATCCCCAAACACAGAGAAAGCCTATGAGGCCCGCTCCCCAAATACAGAGAAAGCCTATGAGGCCCGCTCCCCAAACACAGAGAAAGCCTATGAGGCCCGCTCCCCAAACACAGAGAAAGCCTATGAAGCCCACTCCCCAAACACAGAGAAAGCCTATGAGGCCTGCTCCCCAAACACAGAGAAAGCCTATGAGGCCTGATCCCCAAACACAGAGAAAGCCTATGAGGCCCGATCCCCAAACACAGAGAAAGCCTATGAAGCCCACTCCCCAAACACAGAGAAAGCCTATGAGCCATGTTCCTCCACCCACTTATCGAGAGCCTATGAGGCCCACTCTTCAATCATAGAGAAAGCCTATGAGGCCTGCTCCCCAAACACAGAGAAAGCCTATGAGGCCCACTCCCCAATCATAGAGAAAGCCTATGAGGCCCACTCCCCAATCATAGAGAAAGCCTATGAGGCCCACTCTTCAATCATAGAGAAAGCCTATGAGGCCTGCTCCCAAAACACAGAGAAAGCCTATGAGGCCCCCTCCCCAAACACAGAGAAAGCCTATGAGGCCCACTCCCCAAACACAGAGAAAGCCTATGAGGCCCGCTCCCCAAACACAGAGAAAGCCTATGAGGCCCGCTCCCCAAACACAGAGAAAGCCTATGAGGCCTGCTCCCCAAACACAGAGAAAGCCTATGAGGCCCGATCCCCAAACACAGAGAAAGCCTATGAGGCCCGATCCCCAAACACAGAGAAAGCCTATGAGGCCCGATCCCCAAACACAGAGAAAGCCTATGAGGCCCGATCCCCAAACACAGAGAAAGCCTATGAGGCCCGATCCCCAAACACAGAGAAAGCCTATGAGGCCCGATCCCCAAACACAGAGAAAGCCTATGAGGCCCGATCCCCAAACACAGAGAAAGCCTATGAGGCCCGATCCCCAAACACAGAGAAAGCCTATGAGCCTTGTTCCTCCACCCACTTATCGAGAGCCTATGAGGCCCGCTCCCCAAACACAGAGAAAGCCTATGAGGCCCACTCCTCAAACACAGAGAAAGCCTATGAGTCATGTTCCTCCACCCACTCATTGTGAGCCTATGAGCTTGTGAAGCGTCAATCAATGTGTGAAGAGGTTCACAAGTCACAGGCTTCCTCTATGACTATGGGGTGCAGGACGCACAGGCTTCCTCTATGACTATGGGGTGCAGGACGCACAGGCTTCCTCTATGACTATGGGGTGCAGGACGCACAGGCTTCTTCTATGACTATGGGGTGCAGGATGCACAGGCTTCCTCTATGACTATGGGGTGCAGGACGCACAGGCTTCCTCTATGACTATAGGATGCAGGACGCATAGGCTTCCTCTATGACTATGGGGTACAGGACGCACAGGCTTCCTCTATGACTATGGGGTACAGGACGCACAGACTTCCTCTATGACTATGGGGTGCAGGACGCACAGGCTTCTTCTATGACTATGGGGTGCAGGACGCACAGGCTTCCTCTATGACTATAGGATGCAGGATGCACAGGCTTCCTCTATGACTATAGGATGCAGGACGCATAGGCTTCCTCTATGACTATGGGGTGCAGGACGCACAGGCTTCCTCTATGACTATGGGGTGCAGGACGCACAGGCTTCCTCTATGACTATGAGTGCAGGACGCACAGGCTTCCTCTATGACTATGGGGTGCAGGACGCACAGGCTTCCTCTATGACTATGAGTGCAGGACGCACAGGCTTCCTCTATGACTATGGGGTGCAGGACGCACAGGCTTCCTCTATGACTATGGGGTGCAGGACGCACAGGCTTCCTCTATGACTATGGGGTGCAGGACGCACAGGCTTCCTCTATGACTATGGGGTGCAGGACGCACAGGCTTCCTCTATGACTATGGGGTGCAGGACGCACAGGCTTCCTCTATGACTATGGGGTGCAGGACGCACAGGCTTCTTTGATGAGTGACTAGGGGAGCAGGGCTTACCGACATTCATGAGGTTCTCACGTGACCATTACCAGCAATACTATAATTACTGTGAATGTTTAACCCTATAATAGTCGTATAATGACCCACTAATGATAGTGCAATGTTATAATTTAATGTGATGGTGCCGGAATGCAATAAAGATGAATTAACCCTTCCCTGGACTCCACACTTCCTTGTTTCCATCCACATTGTGTATTGGTAAACCTCGTGTCCTTGGACGGGGAAATAAATGTCAAGTCGTAATTTCTGGCACAGCAGGTATAAAACAAGGTTTATGCTGATCTAGGACGGCCACCTCGTAGATAATCTCAGAGAGTGCTGGGATGGAGGCAATCACTGGTTATGGGAGGCCCCGCCAGCAAGTGGTGCACAAGTAGTGAGCGAGTGGTGAGCAAGTTACATAGCTACAGAGTATGCCTGAGAAAAGAGAAATATGTCCATAATGGGGGGTTATACTGTGCAGGAGGTATAATGGGGGGTTATACTGTGCAGGAGGTATAATGGGGGGTTATACTGTGCAGGAGGTATAATGGGGGGTTGTAGTGTGCAGGAGGTATAATGGGGGGTTGTAGTGTGCAGGAGGTATAATGGGGGGTTATACTGTGCAGGAGGTATAATGGGGTGTTTTACTGTGCAGGAGGTATAATGGGGGGTTATACTGTGCAGGAGGTATAATGGGGTGTTATACTGTGCAGGAGGTATAATGGGGGGTTGTAGTGTGCAGGAGGTATAATGGGGTGTTATACTGTGCAGGAGGTATAATGGGGGGTTGTAGTGTGCAGGAGGTATAATGGGGGGTTATACTGTGCAGGAGGTATAATGGGGTGTTATACTGTGCAGGAGGTATAATGGGGGGTTATACTGTGCAGGAGGTATAATGGGGGGTTATACTGTGCAGGAGGTATAATGGGGGGTTATACTGTGCAGGAGGTATAATGGGGGGTTGTAGTGTGCAGGAGGTATAATGGGGGGTTATACTGTGCAGGAGGTATAATGGGGGGTTATACTGTGCAGGAGGTATAATGGGGGGTTATACTGTGCAGGAGGTATAATGGGGGGTTGTAGTGTGCAGGAGGTATAATGGGGGTTATACTGTGCAGGAGGTATAATGGGGTGTTATACTGTGCAGGAAGTATAATGGGGTGTTATACTGTGCAGGAGGTATAATGGGGGGTTGTAGTGTGCAGGAGGTATAATGGGGGGTTATACTGTGCAGGAGGTATAATGGGGGGTTATACTGTGCAGGAGGTATAATGGGGGGTTGTAGTGTGCAGGAGGTATAATGGGGGTTATACTGTGCAGGAGGTATAATGGGGGGTTGTAGTGTGCAGGAGGTATAATGGGGGGTTATACTGTGCAGGAGGTATAATGGGGTGTTATACTGTGCAGGAGGTATAATGGGGTGTTATACTGTGCAGGAGGTATAATGGGGGGTTGTAGTGTGCAGGAGGTATAATGGGGGGTTATACTGTGCAGGAGGTATAATGGGGGGTTATACTGTGCAGGAGGTATAATGGGGGGTTATACTGTGCAGGAGGTATAATGGGGGGTTATACTGTGCAGGAGGTATAATGGGGGGGTTATACTGTGCAGGAGGTATAATGGGGGGTTGTAGTGTGCAGGAGGTATAATGGGGGGTTATACTGAGCAGGAGGTATAATGGGGGGTTATACTGTGCAGGAGGTATAATGGGGGGTTATACTGTGCAGGAGGTATAATGGGGGGTTATACTGTGCAGGAGGTATAATGGGGTGTTATACTGTGCAGGAGGTATAATGGGGGGTTGTAGTGTGCAGGAGGTATAATGGGGGGTTGTAGTGTGCAGGAGGTATAATGGGGGGTTATACTGAGCAGGAGGTATAATGGGGGGTTGTAGTGTGCAGGAGGTATAATGGGGGGTTATACTGTGCAGGAGGTATAATGGGGTGTTATACTGTGCAGGAGGTATAATGGGGGGTTGTAGTGTGCAGGAGGTATAATGGGGGGTTATACTGTGCAGGAGGTATAATGGGGGGTTGTAGTGTGCAGGAGGTATAATGGGGGGTTATACTGAGCAGGAGGTATAATGGGGGGTTATACTGTGCAGGAGGTATAATGGGGGGTTATACTGTGCAGGAGGTATAATGGGGGGTTATACTGTGCAGGAGGTATAATGGGGTGTTATACTGTGCAGGAGGTATAATGGGGGGTTGTAGTGTGCAGGAGGTATAATGGGGGGTTGTAGTGTGCAGGAGGTATAATGGGGGGTTATACTGAGCAGGAGGTATAATGGGGGGTTGTAGTGTGCAGGAGGTATAATGGGGGGTTATACTGTGCAGGAGGTATAATGGGGTGTTATACTGTGCAGGAGGTATAATGGGGGGTTATACTGTGCAGGAGGTATAATGGGGTGTTATACTGTGCAGGAGGTATAATGGGGGGTTGTAGTGTGCAGGAGGTATAATGGGGGGTTATACTGTGCAGGAGGTATAATGGGGGGTTATACTGTGCAGGAGGTATAATGGGGGGTTATACTGTGCAGGAGGTATAATGGGGGGTTGTAGTGTGCAGGAGGTATAATGGGGGTTATACTGTGCAGGAGGTATAATGGGGTGTTATACTGTGCAGGAAGTATAATGGGGTGTTATACTGTGCAGGAGGTATAATGGGGGGTTGTAGTGTGCAGGAGGTATAATGGGGGGTTATACTGTGCAGGAGGTATAATGGGGGGTTATACTGTGCAGGAGGTATAATGGGGGGTTGTAGTGTGCAGGAGGTATAATGGGGGTTATACTGTGCAGGAGGTATAATGGGGGGTTGTAGTGTGCAGGAGGTATAATGGGGGGTTATACTGTGCAGGAGGTATAATGGGGTGTTATACTGTGCAGGAGGTATAATGGGGTGTTATACTGTGCAGGAGGTATAATGGGGGGTTGTAGTGTGCAGGAGGTATAATGGGGGGTTATACTGTGCAGGAGGTATAATGGGGGGTTATACTGTGCAGGAGGTATAATGGGGGGTTATACTGTGCAGGAGGTATAATGGGGGGTTATACTGTGCAGGAGGTATAATGGGGTGTTATACTGTGCAGGAGGTATAATGGGGGGTTGTGTGCAGGAGGTATAATGGGGGGTTATACTGTGCAGGAGGTATAATGGGGGGTTGTAGTGTGCAGGAGGTATAATGGGGGGTTATACTGAGCAGGAGGTATAATGGGGGGTTATACTGTGCAGGAGGTATAATGGGGGGTTATACTGTGCAGGAGGTATAATGGGGGGTTATACTGTGCAGGAGGTATAATGGGGTGTTATACTGTGCAGGAGGTATAATGGGGTGTTATAGTGTGCAGGAGGTATAATGGGGGGTTGTAGTGTGCAGGAGGTATAATGGGGGGTTATACTGAGCAGGAGGTATAATGGGGGGTTGTAGTGTGCAGGAGGTATAATGGGGGGTTATACTGTGCAGGAGGTATAATGGGGGGTTGTAGTGTGCAGGAGGTATAATGGGGGGTTATACTGTGCAGGAGGTATAATGGGGGGTTGTAGTGTGCAGGAGGTATAATGGGGGTTATACTGAGCAGGAGGTATAATGGGGGGTTATACTGTGCAGGAGGTATAATGGGGGTTATACTGTGCAGGAGGTATAATGGGGGGTTATACTGTGCAGGAGGTATAATGGGGTGTTATACTGTGCAGGAGATATAATGGGGGGTTGTAGTGTGCAGGAGGTATAATGGGGGGTTGTAGTGTGCAGGAGGTATAATGGGGGGTTATACTGAGCAGGAGGTATAATGGGGGGTTGTAGTGTGCAGGAGGTATAATGGGGGGTTATACTGTGCAGGAGGTATAATGGGGTGTTATACTGTGCAGGAGGTATAATGGGGGGTTGTAGTGTGCAGGAGGTATAATGGGGGGTTGTAGTGTGCAGGAGGTATAATGGGGGGTTGTACTGTGCAGGAGGTATAATGGGGGGTTGTAGTGTGCAGGAGGTATAATGGGGGGTTGTAGTGTGCAGGAGGTATAATGGGGGGTTATACTGTGCAGGAGGTATAATGGGGGGTTATACTGTGCAGGAGGTATAATGGGGGGTTATACTGTGCAGGAGGTATAATGGGGTGTTATACTGTGCAGGAGGTATAATGGGGGGTTGTAGTGTGCAGGAGGTATAATGGGGGGTTGTAGTGTGCAGGAGGTATAATGGGGGTTATACTGTGCAGGAGGTATAATGGGGGGTTGTAGTGTGCAGGAGGTATAATGGGGGTTATACTGTGCAGGAGGTATAATGGGGGTTATACTGTGCAGGAGGTATAATGGGGGGTTGTAGTGTGCAGGAGGTATAATGGGGGGTTATACTGTGCAGGAGGTATAATGGGGTGTTATACTGTGCAGGAGGTATAATGGGGGGTTGTAGTGTGCAGGAGGTATAATGGAGGGTTATACTGTGCAGGAGGTATAATGGGGGGTTATACTGTGCAGGAGGTATAATGGGGGGTTATACTGTGCAGGAGGTATAATGGGGGGTTATACTGTGCAGGAGGTATAATGGGGGGTTGTAGTGTGCAGGAGGTATAATGGGGGGTTATACTGTGCAGGAGGTATAATGGGGGTTATACTGTGCAGGAGGTATAATGGGGGTTATACTGTGCAGGAGGTATAATGGGGGGTTATACTGTGCAGGAGGTATAATGGGGTGTTATACTGTGCAGGAGGTATAATGGGGTGTTATACTGTGCAGGAGGTATAATGGGGGGTTATACTGTGCAGGAGGTATAATGGGGGGTTATACTGTGCAGGAGGTATAATGGGGGGTTGTAGTGTGCAGGAGGTATAATGGGGGGTTATACTGTGCAGGAGGTATAATGGGGTGTTATACTGTGCAGGAGGTATAATGGGGGGTTGTAGTGTGCAGGAGGTATAATGGGGGGTTATACTGTGCAGGAGGTATAATGGGGGGTTATACTGTGCAGGAGGTATAATGGGGGGTTATACTGTGCAGGAGGTATAATGGGGGGTTATACTGAGCAGGAGGTATAATGGGGGGTTATACTGTGCAGGAGGTATAATGGGGGGTTATACTGTGCAGGAGGTATAATGGGGGGTTATACTGTGCAGGAGGTATAATGGGGGTTGTAGTGTGCAGGAGGTATAATGGGGGGTTATACTGTGCAGGAGGTATAATGGGGGGTTGTAGTGTGCAGGAGGCATAATGGGGGGTTCTACTGTGCAGGAGGTATAATGGGGGGTTATACTGTGCAGGACGTATAATGGGGGGTTATACTGTGCAGGAGGTATAATGGGGGGTTTTAGTGTGCAGGAGGTATAATGGGGGGGTTTTAGTGTGCAGGAGGTATAATGGGGGGTTATACTGTGCAGGAGGTATAATGGGGGGTTGTAGTGTGCAGGAGGCATAATGGGGGGTTCTACTGTGCAGGAGGTATAATGGGGGGTTATACTGTGCAGGTGGTATAATGGGGGGTTATAATGTGCAGGAGGTATAATGGGGGTTATACTGTGCAGGAGGTATAATGGGGGGTTTTAGTGTGCAGGAGGTATAATGGGGGGTTATACTGTGCAGGAGGTATAATGGGGGTTATACTGTGCAGGAGGTATAATGGGGGGTTATACTGTGCAGGAGGTATAATGGGGGGGTTATACTGTGCAGGAGGTATAATGGGGGGGTTATAATGTGCAGGAGGTATAATGGGGGTTATACTGTGCAGGAGGTATAATGGGGGGTTATACTGTGCAGGAGGTATAATGGGGGGTTATAATGTGCAGGAGGTATAATGGGGGGTTATACTGTGCAGGAGGTATAATGGGGGGTTTTAGTGTGCAGGAGGTATAATGGGGGGTTATACTGTGCAGGAGGTATAAGGGGGGGTTATACTGTGCAGGAGGTATAATGGGGGTTATACTGTGCAGGAGGTATAATGGGGGGTTATACTGTGCAGGAGGTATAATGGGGGTTATACTGTGCAGGAGGTATAATGGGGGGTTGTAGTGTGCAGGAGGTATAATGGGGGGTTATACTGTGCAGGAGGTATAATGGGGGGTTATACTGTGCAGGAGGTATAATGGGGGGGTTATACTGTGCAGGAGGTATAATGGGGGGTTATAATGTGCAGGAGGTATAATGGGGGGTTATACTGTGCAGGAGGTATAATGGGGGGTTGTAGTGTGCAGGAGGTATAATGGGGGGTTGTAGTGTGCAGGAGGTATAATGGGGGGTTATACTGTGCAGGAGGTATAATGGGGGGGTTGTAGTGTGCAGGAGGTATAATGGGGGGTTATACTGTGCAGGAGGTATAAGGGGGGGTTATACTGTGCAGGAGGTATAATGGGGGGTTATACTGTGCAGGAGGTATAATGGGGGGTTATACTGTGCAGGAGGTATAATGGGGGGTTGTAGTGTGCAGGAGGTATAATGGGGGGTTATACTGTGCAGGAGGTATAATGGGGGGTTATACTGTGCAGGAGGTATAATGGGGGGGGTTATACTGTGCAGGAGGTATAATGGGGGGTTATACTGTGCAGGAGGTATAATGGGGGGTTATACTGTGCAGGAGGTATAATGGGGGGTTGTAGTGTGCAGGAGGTATAATGGGGGGTTATACTGTGCAGGAGGTATAATGGGGGGTTATACTGTGCAGGAGGTATAATGGGGGGTTTTAGTGTGCAGGAGGTATAATGGGGGGTTATACTGTGCAGGAGGTATAATGGGGGGTTATACTGTGCAGGAGGTATAATGGGGGGTTGTAGTGTGCAGGAGGTATAATGGGGGGTTATACTGTGCAGGAGGTATAATGGGGGGTTATACTGTGCAGGAGGTATAATGGGGGGTTATACTGTGCAGGAGGTATAATGGGGGGTTATACTGTGCAGGAGGTATAATGGGGGGTTATACTGTGCAGGAGGTATAATGGGGGGTTATACTGTGCAGGAGGTATAATGGGGGGTTGTAGTGTGCAGGAGGTATAATGGGGGGTTATACTGTGCAGGAGGTATAATGGGGTGTTATACTGTGCAGGAGGTATAATGGGGTGTTATACTGTGCAAGAGGTATAATGGGGGTTATACTGTGCAGGAGGTATAATGGGGGGGTTGTAGTGTGCAGGAGGTATAATGGGGGGTTATACTGTGCAGGAGGTATAATGGGGTGTTATACTGTGCAGGAGGTATAATGGGGGTTATACTGTGCAGGAGGTATAATGGGGGGTTGTAGTGTGCAGGAGGTATAATGGGGGGTTATACTGTGCAGGAGGTATAATGGGGTGTTATACTGTGCAGGAGGTATAATGGGGGTTATACTGTGCAGGAGGTATAATGGGGGGTTGTAGTGTGCAGGAGGTATAATGGGGGTTATACTGTGCAGTAGGTATAATGGGGGTTATACTGTGCAGGAGGTATAATGGGGGGTTGTAGTGTGCAGGAGGTATAATGGGGGTTATACGGTGCAGGAGGTATAATGGGGTGTTTTACTGGCAAGAGGTATAATGGGGGTTATACTGTGCAGGAGGTATAATGGGGGGGTTGTAGTGTGCAGGATGTATAATGGGAGGTTATACTGTGCAGGAGGTATAATGGGGGTTATACTGTGCAGGAGGTATAATGGGGTGTTATACTGTGCAGGAGGTATAATGGGGGGTTATACTGTGCAGGAGGTATAATGGGGGGTTATACTGTGCAGGAGGTATAATGGGGGGTTGTAGTGTGCAGGAGGTATAATGGGGGGTTATATTGTGCAGGAGGTATAATGGGGTGTTTTACTGTGCAGGAGGTATAATGGGGGTTATACTGTGCAGGAGGTATAATGGGGGGGTTGTAGTGTGCAGGAGGTATAATGGGGGGTTATACTGTGCAGGAGGTATAATGGGGGGTTATACTGTGCAGGAGGTATAATGGGGGGTTGTAGTGTGCAGGAGGTATAATGGGGGTTATACTGTGCAGGAGGTATAATGGGGGGTTATACTGTGCAGGAGGTATAATGGGGGGTTATACTGTGCAGGAGGTATAATGGGGGGTTTTACTGTGCAGGAGGTATAATGGGGGGTTTTACTGTGCAGGAGGTATAATGGGGGTTATACTGTGCAGGAGGTATAATGGGGGGGTTGTACTGTGCAGGAGGTATAATGGGGGGTTATACTGTGCAGGAGGTATAATGGGGGGTTATACTGTGCAGGAGGTATAATGGGGGGTTATACTGTGCAGGAGGTATAATGGGGGGTTTTACTGTGCAGGAGGTATAATGGGGGGTTTTACTGTGCAGGAGGTATAATGGGGGGTTATACTGTGCAGGAGGTATAATGGGGGGTTTTACTGTGCAGGAGGTATAATGGGGGTTATACTGTGCAGGAGGTATAATGGGGGGGTTGTACTGTGCAGGAGGTATAATGGGGGGTTGTAGTGTGCAGGAGGTATAATGGGGGGTTATACTGTGCAGGAGGTATAATGGGGGTTATACTGTGCAGGAGGTATAATGGGGGGTTGTAGTGTGCAGGAGGTATAATGGGGGGTTATACTGTGCAGGAGGTATAATGGGGGGTTATACTGTGCAGGAGGTATAATGGGGGGTTATACTGTGCAGGAGGTATAATGGGGGTTATACTGTGCAGGAGGTATAATGGGGGGTTGTAGTGTGCAGGAGGTATAATGGGGGGTTATACTGTGCAGGAGGTATAATGGGGGGTTATACTGTGCAGGAGGTATAATGGGGGGTTATACTGTGCAGGAGGTATAATGGGGGTTGTAGTGTGCAGGAGGTATAATGGGGGGTTATACTGTGCAGGAGGTATAATGGGGGGTTATACTGTGCAGGAGGTATAATGGGGGGTTATACTGTGCAGGAGGTATAATGGGGGTTATACGGTGCAGGAGGTATAATGGGGGTTATACTGTGCAGGAGGTATAATGGGGGGTTATACTGTGCAGGAGGTATAATGGGGGGTTGTACTGTGCAGGAGGTATAATGGGGGGTTGTAGTGTGCAGGGACATAATGGTTTTATATTGTGTGGAGGGCATAAGGGGGCTTTATACCATGTGGAAGATGAAAGGAGGCATTATACTATGTGGAGGACATAAGGGGACAATATACCTCTACACATCAGTTCCCATATCATACATGGCAGTGCCCATACAATACACAGAAGTTCCCATATCATACATGGCAGTGCCCATACAATACACAGAAGTTCCCATATCATACATGGCAGTGCCCATACAATACACAGAAGTTCCCATATCATACATGGCAGTGCCCATACAATACACAGAAGTTCCCATATCATACATGGCAGTGCCCATACAATACACAGAAGTTCCCATATCATACATGGCAGTGCCCATACAATACACAGAAGTGTCCATGCATTATATTACATTCATCAGTTTTAGAAACATGCGTATCCAACAACCAAGGAACAGGATGACATAAAACTGAATTTATAATACTGCATTATAAAACCCAGACACTATTCAACAGTGCCCATATAACATACACTACAAGTCAGTGGCCAGCAGGAGGCAGTAGAGCGGCTGACGCTCCCATCTCCAGGGTTCACACCTGAATTATAAGATTTGTGAAGAGCTTGTAAATCCTCCCAGTATCAGGCCGTAGGATATGGCGTCATAAACCTCGGTGACTTTCTGTAGAGAAGTGATAAGGAGAAGGATGTCCCGGCTCACAGACAAGCAACGTGACTGTGCTGACCCTGGAACATGAATGCATATATGAATAGCGATCACTATTATTGCAATTCACAGGGAGGTAAAGAATGCAGCGCCCCCTATCCATGAGCCTTGTCATGGCTGCCTGCAGTCTGCTGTACACATACTGGGTTACATGGCGGCCCTGTACCATGTGCGTCCTCCATACAACATTGCATCGTGTCAATATTCACCCCAAGACGCCATGCGTTGTATATTAGGGTCGCTGATGGAACGGGCCATATATTCAGAGGTGCAAGACTTTTATTATCAAAACTGCATGGCCAGCTTAAGACTCTCTTCACACTTGTTGGATTCCTGTAAGTTGTGCATGTTTTTACCGGTCTAAGTTTGGGTCATCTTGCTGACTTGTATCACATAGTGACGCCACCGCTACCTCTTGCTCAGTAGAGCGCGTCACTCAGGTACGTCAGGCGTCAGGTAAGTCACTCTTTATTGCTGCTTCAGCCTTTGCTCATTGGTGAACGTTCCAGAAGAAGAATCATCATTCCAAGGAGTCAGGTTATGTGGAACGAGTCCAGTCACATCTTTGATAAACTGGTTTGTTTCCACCACCCAGAGGTCATTAATCATTAAACGTCATGATATATAAATATGTATAAATAGTATAATTACTCAGCAATTACCATAACTATGTATTGGCGGAAGACTTGCCGAGAACCTCCAGAGATTAACATGATAGCTGAAATTCCATCATCTTGGGGGTTGATGTCCTGTCCCGTGACATAAGAAGTCAACATTACCAAGGCTGATGGAGCCATGCCAGAAGTGGTGGGCTCCTGGAACCCTTCAGTCCATCCAACGTCCTATAATTAGGTGGTGGTGGTATCTTCATAGTCTTCTACAACAACAAATAAGATGGTCAAACCATAGGACACGTTACTGGATGGGTCTGACTGATCAACCACCAAGTATCTAGACAACCCCATGCCTTACAAGTACAGTTGTTCCTCTACAATTAGACAATGGAAAGGTCAACTCCAGTAGAATTAGGCCATCAACCCAACATGTGAATGGGTGCAACTACCCAGGGTCATATAGGGGTTGGGCATTGCTTAAAGAGGTTGTCCAGGCGAAATATAATTTTTATACAGGCCAGAAAAAAAATAAAGAAAACAAATCATACTCACCTGTCTCCAGTACTCAGGTGTCCTCTCAGCACGGTCCTCTTGACCCAACATCTTCCCAAAATGAAACTGATCGCCATCTGTGACATCACAAATCTCTTCATCTCTCTCAGCCGTCACTTGGAAGCAGGTCTCGGAAAAGACCCATGATGTCACAGGTAGTGACAACTCATGCCCTTTGCTGAGGCCACTGATTGGTTTCGGTGGTCATGTTTGGACCATCAACACTGGACCAAGAAGACCGGACCTCGCTGGGAGGACACGGGAGCATCGGGGAAAGGTGCGTACATTTTTTAAAAATTTCTCTGCCCCCTGCCGGCCAGTTTGGCCTGGACAACCCCTTTAGGGTGGACTAGAGAAGAAGAATGACTGGCCATGTTTTGAGGACCATTGGAGGTCTCTAGAAAGTCAACAACAAAGGTGTAACAACTGTTTGAATAAATATTTGCTCTCCAATTTCGTGTGTCTTTCTGCTCAGGCTTGTCCAACTCCTTTATGCTGTGGGAGTAGATACGATAAGGAGGGATACATGGTGGTCAAAATGTTTACAACTTAATGGGAGCACATTTTGGGTACTACATTTTATGTACATTCAGTATTGGACAGGCCCACCAGAGCACCATGGGATCCTCCAGTGGTCCCAGGCTCTAACCCAATGATGGTCCAATAGTACGTCTAAATTGGAAGAGTGCTATGGTCTCTAGAGGTTGATGGAGGGTAGAACCCCTGTGTCATTGTCTCGGGTGGACCCAAGGACCCTCAGTCTGACAAATGTGTGCCCCGTCAGTGTCTCTCTTTGGTTGTATTCTCCTATTTACACGAGGCGAGTACAGAGAGCCGGATGACGCACACGAGATAGTCAGGTCATGAGACTAATGTGAAATAGTCATCATGTCTTGTAGATAAACTCTAGCTGCAGAGCTATCACGGGCCAGGGTGTGGTGACCTGATATACATATAATGTTATAATCACTCCACATCTGTTGTATCACCCATGGCTGGTCAGCTAGGTGGTGTCACCCTCCTCTGGACATGGAGGACTATGTGTTACTGGACCTTTCCTTCTAATAGATGTTATCTGGCTTGTCTAATATAGACTGGACCAACCACACCCAGCTCAACCATTATGTCCGAGTCATCTGATATTTGGGTCATATCTGATCTCACTATTTGACCTACTTATTATAGCGATTCCACCCGTGTCTATTGAACTCCTCCCACTTCAAAAATAGCTCTGGTCTGAAGTAAGTGAAAATCATCACGAGATCCTCCAAATGTCCTCATTTTATCCAAACAAGATATAAGTTGCAGTCTCTTTGGTTGTGCTTGGTGGCATCTCTAAGCAGATATTTCCGTGCCTCCATCTGGAAGGTTCTACACTTCTATAGAACAGATACATGAATGTCCATATGAGCCTGATAATGTGCAATAATGAATGTAGGTGAGCTTATGAAGGGATGTCAAGGAAGACGATTGGCATAGGTGCAGTCATCTGTAGTGGCCCCGGTGGAAACAGAGTGACCAGAGATGAGCAAACTGATTTGTTACGAGCCGGGTTAGACGCCAGTATTCCAAATTGAACAAAACTAACATAGGCCGATTAATCTCAGATAAATAAAATGGCGTGTATTGTGCAGGAAAATACAGAAGAGACGTGTCCTGTGGGTTACTGTGATGTTCTAGCACCACCTGATATCCACTGACAGCCTCCCAGCCAATAGACAGTGGTAAGAGGACAACTTACAGTGCGGACGTCATATACACTATATAAGAGTATTCTACACTATGTATTATAGATAGGTTCCTAGGAGTCCTAAGAGTATTCTACACTATGTTATATAGATAGGTTCCTAGGAGCCCTAAGAGTATTCTACACTATGTATTATATATAGTCCTACGAGCCCTGCCAGTGTCATACACTATGTATTATAGATATATATAGTCCTAGGAGCCCTGACAGTGTCATACACTATGTATTATATATATATATATATATATATATATATATATATATATATATAGTCCTAGGAGCCCTGACAGTGTCATACACTATGTATTATAGATATATAGTCCTAGGAGCCCTGACAGTGTCATACACTATGTATTATAGATATATATAGTCCTAGGAGTCCTGACAGTGTCATACACTATGTATTATATATATATATAGTCCTAGGAGCCCTGACAGTGTCATACACTATGTATTATAGATATATATATATATATATATATATATATATATATATATATATATATATAGTCCTAGGAGCCCTGACTGTGTCATACACTATGTATTATAGATATATATAGTCCTAGGAGCCCTGACAGTGTCATACACTATGTATTATAGATATATATAGTCCTACGAGCCCTGCCAGTGTCATACACTATGTATTATAGATATATATAGTCCTAGGAGCCCTGACAGTGTCATACACTATGTATTATTTATATATATATATATATATATATATATATATATATATATATATAGTCCTAGGAGCCCTGACAGTGTCATACACTATGTATTATAGATATATATATATATATAGTCCTAGGAGCCCTGACAGTGTCATACTCTATGTATTATAGATATATATAGTCCTAGGAGCCCTGACAGTGTCATACACTATGTATTATAGATATATATATATATATAGTCCTAGGAGCCCTGACAGTGTCATACTCTATGTATTATAGATATATATAGTCCTAGGAGTCCTGACAGTATCATACACTATGTATTATAGATAGATATAGTCCTAGGAGCCCTGACAGTGTCATACACCATGTATTATAGATATATATAGTCCTAGGAGCCCTGACAGTGTCATACACTATGTATTATAGATATATATAGTCCTAGGCGCCGTGACAGTGTAATACACTATGTATTATAGATATATATAGTCCTAGGACCCTGACAGTGTCATACACTATGTATTATAGATATATATATATATATATATATATATATATATATATATATCCTATTAATATTATAAATGTGAAAGTTTGTGGGTTTGGATGTTTGGATGTTTGTTCCTCAATCACGGAAAAACCGCTCCACCGATTTGGCTGAAATTTTCCACAAACATAGTCACTACACCCGATTGCGCAATAGGCTACTTTTCGTCACAATAGCGCACATACGTTTGTGCCAGGACCCCCACAAATCCCAAACTCACACCACCATCTCTGCAATCTCACACACTTTGGACCATAGCAAGCCACAAAATTCATATTGCCCTCTACAGCCTCGCCCCTAACCCCACACAATCACATATACATACACTTTACCACTTTGCCCCTCACCTTAACGATACTCCAGGAGGCGCTCTTTAACGCTCCGGAGCAGCCATGTTTGCCGACCCCCACCGCTCTGACAATCTGCGACACCACCCACCCATGTCAATACCCCTAGGCGGTCTAATAAATGCAAAAAAAAAAAGTTTACAAAAAGTAAAAAAATATAAAAAAAAAAAAAAAAAAGGATTAAAAATTCAAATCACCCCCCTTTCCCTAGAACACATATAAAAGTAGTTAAATACTGTGAAACACATACATGTTAGGTATCCCCGCGTCCGAAATCGCCCGCTCTACAAAGATATACAAATATTTTTCCTGTTCGGTAAACGCCGTAGTGGGAAAAATAGTCAAAAGTGCCAAACCGCCATTTTTTCACTGTTTTGATTCTGATAAAAAATTGAATAAAAAGTGATCAAAGCAATAACATTTCCCGAAAATGGTAGAACTACAAAGTACACCCGGTCCCGGAAAAAAAGACGCCCTATACATCCCCGTACACGCACGTATAAAAAAAGTTACGGCTGTCAGAATATGGCGACTTTTCAAAAAATAATTTTTTAACATAGTTTGGGATTTTTTTAAGGGGTCAAAATGTAAATAAAACCATATAAATTTGGTATCCCCAGCATCGTAACGAAACACAGAATACAGGGGACATGTCATTTTGGTTGCACAGTGAACGCCGTAAAACCAAAGCCCATAAGAAAGTCACAGAATGCATTTTTTCTTCAAATCCACCCCATTCTGAATTTTTCCCTGCTTCCCAGTACATTATATAGAATAAATAATGGCGGCATCAGGAAGAAAAATTTGTCCCAGGAAACATTAAGAGCTCATATGGCTCTGGGAGTGGAGAAATAAAAAAGTTATGGGGTTTAGAAGGAGGGGAGTCAAAAACGAAAATCAAAAAATGCCATCGGCGGGAAAGAGTTAACTTCAAATACTTCTGTCCCAAAGTCACTATGTAAAGTTTCTCACAACACCGTATATATAGCAGCTCAAATACACATTACATCCAACACAAAAGTCTCACGGATTCTCTGAAATACAGAAACAACGAGATACAAAGTTACATTTCATATCCCATCCCTTATACACAGTACGAAAACCTTACCTGCGCCTGTATATACCCACTGCTACAATCACCACAGACCAAGTCGCGGGTACCAGCTAATATATATATATATATATATATATATATATATATATATATATATATATATATATATATATATATATATATATATATAGTCCTAGGAGCCCTGGCAGTGTCATACACTATGTATTATAGATATATATAGTCCTAGGAGCCCTGGCAGTGTCATACACTATGTATTATAGATATATATAGTCCTAGGAGCCCTGGCAGTGTCATACACTATGTATTATAGATATATATAGTCCTAGGAGTCCTGACAGTGTCATACACTATGTATTATAGATATATATAGTCCTAGGAGTCCTGACAGTGTCATACACTATGTAATATATATATATATATATATATATATATATATATATATATATCTCTCAACATCTATATCAATGAACTGGCTACAGCCCTGGAGGCCTCACCAACCCCAGGCCTCACCCTGAACAATCGAGAGGTGAAGTTCCTGCTATACGCTGACGACCTCCTACTCCTGGCCCCCACCGAGAAAGACCTCCAAGAAAGCCTGTCAGTGCTGGAAAAATTCAGCACCACATGGGCCCTACCCATCAACCAGAAGAAGACCAAAGTCATGGTATTTCAGAAGAAGGGACACAATAAAGCCTCCACCACCCCACAATTCACACTGAACGGCTCCACACTGGAGAAAACCAACAGCTACACCTACCTGGGGCTGGAGCTCAGCCAATCAGGAAGCTTCAAAGCAGCAATAGAAACCCTGAAAGCAAAAGCCTGCAGAACCTTCTACGCCATCAGAAGACAACTGTACCACCTCAAACCACCGGTGAGGGTCTGGATGAAGATATTTGACGCTGTCATCTCCCCGATCCTTCTCTATGGCAGTGAGGTTTGGGGCCCAGCCACCTACCCAGACCAGTCAAAGTGGGATTCCAGCCCAACAGAGAACTTCCACCTGGAGTTCTGCAAATACCTGCTCCATGTCCATCGCAACACCACCAACATGGCCTGCAGGGCAGAGCTAGGCAGACTCCCCCTATGGCTCACCATACAGAAGAGGGCGCTAGCTTTCCAGGCACACATCCAGGTGAGCATTATATTTATCCCAATACACCCGCCCCACCCCCACCTCCCCATATAGCAGTCACCAACGAAGAGGAAGATGAAACTCCATGGACTGTTATACCCCAAACCACCCACCCCACCCCCACCACTCACCCACCCAAGTCCAACTCCCCCCCCCCCCACACTTTACTAGCTTTGGCAATGCCAAATATCTATTCGGACGTGCCAATAAAGCTTTTTTGATTTGACTATATATATATATATATATATATATATATATATATATATATATATATAGATATATATATATATATATATATAGTCCTAGGAGCCCTGACAGTGTCATACACTATGTATTATAGATATATATAGTCCTAGGAGTCCTGACAGTGTCATACACTATGTATTATAGATATATATAGTCCTAGGAGCCATGACAGTGTCATACACTATGTATTATAGATATATATATAGTCCTAGGAGCCCTGACAGTGTCATACACTATGTATTATAGATATATATATATATAGTCCTAGGAGTCCTGACAGTGTCATACACTATGTATTATAGATATATATATAGTCCTAGGACCCCTGACAGTGTCATACACTATGTATTATAGATATATAGTCCTAGGAGTCCTGACAGTGTCATACACTATGTATTATAGATATATATAGTCCTAGGAGTCCTGACAGTGTCATACACTATGTATTATAGATATATATAGTCCTAGGAGCCCTGGTAGTGTCATACACTATGTATTATAGATATATATATATAGTCCTAGGAGCCCTGACAGTGTCATACACTATGTATTATAGATATATATATAGTCATAGGAGTCCTGACAGTGTCATACACTATGTATTATAGATATATATATATATATATATAGTCCTAGGAGCCCTGACAGTGTCATACTCTATGTATTATAGATATATATAGTCCTAGGAGCCCTGACAGTGTCATACACTATGTATTATAGATATATAGTCCTAGGAGCCCTGACAGTGTCATACACTATGTATTATAGATATATATAATCCTAGGAGCCCTGACAGTGTCATACACTATGTATTATAGATATATATAGTCCTAGGAGCCATGACAGTGTCATACACTATGTATTATAGATATATATATAGTCCTAGGAGCCCTGACAGTGTCATACACTATGTATTATAGATATATATATATATAGTCCTAGGAGTCCTGACAGTGTCATACACTATGTATTATAGATATATATAGTCCTAGGAGCCCTGACAGTGTCATACACTATGTATTATAGATATATATAGTCCTAGGAGTCCTGACAGTGTCATACACTATGTATTATAGATATATATAGTCCTAGGAGCCCTGACAGTGTCATACACTATGTATTATAGATATATAGTCCTAGGAGCCCTGACAGTGTCATACACTATGTATTATAGATATATATAGTCCTAGGAGCCCTGACAGTGTCATACACTATGTATTATAGATATATATAGTCCTAGGAGCCCTGACAGTGTCATACACTATGTATTATAGATATATATAGTCCTAGGAGCCCTGACAGTGTCATACACTATGTATTATAGATATATATAGTCCTAGGAGTCCTGACAGTGTCATACACTATGTATTATAGATATATATAGTCCTAGGAGTCCTGACAGTGTCATACACTATGTATTATAGATATATAGTCCTAGGAGTCCTGGCAGTGTCATACACTATGTATTATATATATATATATAGTCCTAGGAGCCCTGACAGTGTCATACACTATGTATTATAGATATATATATAGTCCTAGGAGCCATGACAGTGTCATACACTATGTATTATAGATATATATAGTCCTAGGAGCCCTGACAGTGTCATACACTATGTATTATAGATATATATATATATATATATAGTCCTAGGAGTCCTGACAGTGTCATACACTATGCATTATAGATATATATATAGTCCTAGGAGCCCTGACAGTGTCATACACTATGTATTATAGATATATATAGTCCTAGGAGCCCTGACAGTGTCATACACTATGTATTATAGATATATATAGTCCTAGGAGCCCTGACAGTGTCATACACTATGTATTATAGATATATAGTCCTAGGAGCCCTGACAGTGTCATACACTATGTATTATAGATATATATAGTCCTAGGAGCCCTGACAGTGTCATACACTATGTATTATAGATATATATAGTCCTAGGAGCCCTGACAGTGTCATACACTATGTATTATAGATATATATAGTCCTAGGAGCCCTGACAGTGTCATACACTATGTATTATAGATATATATAGTCCTAGGAGTCCTGACAGTGTCATACATTATGTATTATAGATATATATATAGTCCTAGGAGTCCTGACAGTGTCGTACACTATGTATTATAGATATATATAGTCCTAGGAGTCCTGACAGTGTCATACACTATGTATTATAGATATATAGTCCTAGGAGTCCTGGCAGTGTCATACACTATGTATTATATATATATATATATATATAGTCCTAGGAGTCCTGACAGTGTCATACACTATGTATTATAGATATATAGTCCTAGGAGTCCTGGCAGTGTCATACACTATGTATTATATATATATATATAGTCCTAGGAGTCCTGACAGTGTCATACACTATGTATTATAGATATATATAGTCTTAGGAGCCCTGACAGTGTCATACACTATGTATTATAGATATATATAGTCCTAGGAGTCCTGACAGTGTCATACACTATGTATTATAGATATATATAGTCTTAGGAGCCCTGACAGTGTCATACACTATGTATTATAGATATATATAGTCCTAGGAGTCCTGACAGTGTCATACACTATGTATTATAGATATATATAGTCTTAGGAGCCCTGACAGTGTCATACACTATGTATTATAGATATATATAGTCCTAGGAGTCCTGGCAGTGTCATACACTATGTATTATAGATATATATAGTCCTAGGAGCCCTGACAGTGTCATACACTATGTATTATAGATATATATAGTCTTAGGAGCCCTGACAGTGTCATACACTATGTATTATAGATATATATAGTCCTAGGAGTCCTGGCAGTGTCATACACTATGTATTTTAGATAGGTTCCTAGGAGGCCTTCACCTGGGCCCGGTTATCTGCTTCACCTTGGTTTTGCAGATTAATTACGAAATGCCTGGCCCTGGTTACTGCCTGAGTCTGGTTGTTTGGATGATTGTGCATATTCATGTCCCTGGTTGTTTGGATGAGTAAGGATACCAGTCATTCTGGTTCTCTGGATGAGTTAGTGTACAGCTTCCTTTTCTGCCTGAATGAGTGGAGATGAACCTGGTCCTGGTTGTTTGGATGATTAAAGTGAACATTGACCTGGACCTGGCCTTGGTTCTATGGATGAGTGAACACACACCTGGCCAGGGTGGTCTGGGTGACCGAGCATGCACCTAGCAATGGTTATCTGGATGAGTGAGTACACAGTCGGCTATAGTGGTCTGCAGAAGTGAGCATACACTTGGCCATAATGGTCGGGATGAGTGAGCATACACTTGGCCATAATGGTCTGGATGAGTGAGTATACACTTGGCCATAATGGTCGGGATGAGTGAGCATACACTTGGCCATAATGGTCGGGATGAGTGAGCATACACTTGGCCATAATGGTCGGGATGAGTGAGCATACACTTGGCCATAATGGTCGGAATGAGTGACTATACACTTGCCATAATGGTCTGGATGAGTGAGCATACACTTGGCCATAATGGTCGGGATGAGTGAGCATACACTTGCCATAATGGTCTGGATGAGTGAGTATACACTTGGCCATAATGGTCGGGATGAGTGAGTATACACTTGCCATAATGGTCTGGATGAGTGAGCATACACTTGGCCATAATGGTCGGGATGAGTGAGCATACACTTGCCATAATGGTCTGGATGAGTGAGCATACACTTGGCCATAATGGTCGGAATGAGTGAGTATACACTTGCCATAATGGTCTGGATGAGTGAGTATACACTTGGCCATAATGGTCGGGATGAGTGAGCATACACTTGGCCATGGTTATCTGGATGACCAATCCCTGACATTGCTTGTCTGATTGTGAGTGATGAGTAATGGGTACATTTTATGGTCTTTTTGGCAATATGATCACCATCCACAGAACAGGGATCTGAGCCATTCCCATTTAGTACAACTTAGTGCAGCAGGCAGTAAAGTGAGCAGCGACCTCTGACAGCCCCGGGATGTGGCTCTGTACTGTATACGGGGTGTCCAGGCTGACGTTACACGTTATTAGTTTCCCGGGAGCCCTACCTATAGAGGGCTATGCATTTTTTGCATGTGACTCATCCTTAATCCGGTAAATCTTTGACTCTATTAAGACGATGAGCAGACTGGATACAATGACACAGACTTGATGACGAAGAGTCGTCCGATTAACTTCTGGTTATTAAAACTGATGCATCATAAGACATGTCATCTGCTGTAATCCCACCACCCGGCCGGGTCTGAGGACGATGTGACGAAGGTGCCGGAGGATTAAGGTGGAATCAGATCAGGTTAATATAAGCTGGAGCTCAGGACGGAGGGAGCTCAGTATAGCACAGGCAGGGGTGAAGTTATAGAGGGGCTCCTGAGGGGATCCTGATGGGCTCCGATGCCCAGCTCACACAAATGAGGTCACTGTAGCTGCAATAGTTGTGGGTTCCTGGTATAGAGTTCGCATTGGGGCTCAGAAAGGGATATTGTACACTGAGCCTCAGGATCCCGACACCGATAACCTCATCTGTATATGAAATGTTACCGACCTCACATGGCAGCCATACACATCTGAATATGGTCAGACATAATACAATATATGTTAGATGGAATATATATTGGGCATACTGAATTTCAACATGTCTGATCCTATGTTCTGAAGGAAGATCTGGAGTAATGGAAACATCTGACACCAACTTGTTCTCCTCCCTCCATATTGGGAACACATGGACATGCCAAACTTGAGCACTTTTTGACCATCTAGACATAACGTTCCACCATTGGGGTTGGAGATACATCTAGGGGTCCAGAAAGTGCCTACATGTGAGTGCTCACCACCGAGATAGGCAACGCTCATAAGTCTAATGGAAAATGTCATAGCTATGGAGTCAAGGTTGGGGCTCTCGGTCAGGTGAAGTAAAGCATAGTGGAGGTCTTCTGCTTCCTGGTACCACCATATGGGCTCTCCTGTGTGTAGATCACTAATATTGCCTGCCCACTGGCTTCACTATAGGGGTTGTAGATACAACCGGGCCCATAAGCTAAGGGGCCCACACAGGACACCTTCACTGCATCCCCAAAAGTAAAAACTGGTCAACAGTGGGATCCTATGGGGAAATTTCTTTCTATGACTATTACTATGTGGGAGTAAGGGCAGGTGATGGGACTGACGCGTGGCCTGTGTGTACAGACATGTCTACACGGAAGTCTGGACCCAGATACACAAGGAAAAGTAATATAAATGCTGCTAAAATGCATAGAAGGGACGCGGCTGTCGGCTCTGAGCTGTATGGGGAACCCAAACTGAGATTTGCACCAGAAACCATGAGTAGGGTTGAGCAATCGGGATCGGGAAAGATCGGATCCTGATTGGCGATCGAGCAAATTTCTCAATTGAGTTCGGGATTGGCTAGAAAATGATCAAAAATCGGATTTTAAAAACGATCCTGAAATCTCAACCCTAGCCATGTAATTGTAATGCCCCCGTGTCTACCCTTCGTGATTCCACCATTCCAGGCCAGATTAATATTGTACATCTCTACGGTCAGGAGATCTTTGGTGGCTGATAACCCACGAGGTCTGCCGGACTCCACATTGACAGGGAGAGGCTGAGGATGGAGGTTATTCATATCTGAGAAATTTTAAGTATGACACTTATACCTCATCACAACGTCCAAAATACAGGCGAGGAGACTAAGGAGCATCATTATGGCCAATTATAAGCAAACTGGATGGACGGGATCATTAAAGCAGTGACAGGTCCAGGGCTGGGGCTCTCGTGTTTCTCTTCTGATTCATCTAGATGACAACTGAGCTCCTTATTACCGAGGTGTTTAATAAAGACTCTTATGGTCTTCTTATTAGGCCCCCGGGGTTGACAGAAGTGCGGTGAGAGTCCCGGGCCCCCTGAACCACGGACACACGGACAATGACTTCAGGTATGGACCTTGGATAGGACAATCTCCGTCAGGGCGTGTTTGATGCAATAGGTTGGGTGTTCCTAGCTGTCTCATTCAAGGCAGAACCAATATAATTGATGGCACTGGACTGACTGGTTTGGGCTGGGACTTCAGCCTCTTTACTAAAATAACTAGGGCATCGTATCCCTATAAATGTTGACCTGTGTGGGTCATTCCAACTCTTCTCTGTGCACTGACAGTGTCTGGTAGAGGTAAGTGCCTTTGACTCTACGAGAACATCAATAGCCATGATAGAGACTATAGACGAGAGGCTCGGAGCACTGCACATATAATATGTGTTGTATTTGTTGTATTTTGGTTTTTCTTGGTCTTTTGAAGGCATTTGATCCTATTTAGATCATTTCTATTTCTTCTGTCTGTATGATGTATATTCTGAAGGCTCCCACCTTGGAGGGTCTATACGGCGAGAACCTCATTTATGTGTTGTTGCAACTTTTTATCTCACCGGTTTGTAAAGCTGTCGAGAGAAATAGACTTAGTAACTTGTTATTACACCAATTTTGGGCAATTTGTGTCAATTTCACAGATTTAATTCAAATACTTCAGCATTGCTGATATTAAAGGGATTGTATCATTAGAAGACCACGTCGGAATAGCCTTAACGACTATTCTTCTCTTACCTTTATCATCCTGATCCGTGCCACCGTTTCTGTGAATTTTCTTTTTTCTACCCTTTTGCAAACGAGTCCCCTGTGCTCTCCGAAGACTCTCCAGTTCTCCGGACGCCTCTTCACTGCGCCATTGGCCGCGTCATCAGTCGGCAGAACCAACTGCGCATGTCCATTCAGCCATTTTCCTGTGGCCTCCTACATGAGCGTCCATTGGGCCTCAGGAAAATAGCTGAACCAACATGCGTAGTCGACTCTGTTGGCTGATGAGGCGGCCGATGATGCGGGGAAGAGGCGTCTGGAGAAGACAAGGACATCACTGGAGAGTCTTTGGAGAGCACAGGGGACGCCCCTTGTATTATCTGAAGAAAGAAAATTCACAGAAATGGCGGCGCGGATCAGAATAATAAAGATAGGAGAAGAATAGACTTTAGAAACGCTATTCCAATGTGGTGGTTGTAGAAAAAGGGATTCTAATGATAAAATCCCTTTAAGGAAGGTGGTGGGGGATGTTATTTGGGCGATCTGTAGACATGATATGGACAGATCTCCTGTAAAAGCTGTTGTAATGTCCAGGGGGGGGGTTCGGGATCTTCTTTCATCGATGTTATAAGATTTCGGACTTCGCCCTGGTGGAGGTTTTCTCTAGATTGGATTATTCTTTCTATCAGCCTTGTGATATATAACGAAGTTCATTCCCTCCATACAGGACCATCTAACCATCTGCAACCATGTCCAAAAAAATGATCATAGCCATCCAGGACATCATCGGGATCTATCAGAAATACTCTGAGAAGGATTGCAGCCATAACAAGCTGAACAAGGAGGAACTCAAACTTCTCATCCAGAATGAATTTGCAGATGTCATCAAGGTAGGACGTATGGCCGGCACCATGGTGGTGGGTGGACCTCAGGGTCACAGATATTGCTTGTGACATCCCACAAGTGTGTTCTTGGGTTGTTGAGTATAGAAAGCAGACTAGGTCTAGCCATTACCTTCATGGAAGACATTATGATGTGTTGACGTTGTGTGTCATGATATTGACGCCCCCATGTGACTGCGGAGGCCCAATGACAGGTCTTAGAGGACTCTGACATCACAGACTTTGAGGATACCCAGGAACAAAAGACCCAAGAGTTTAATAATAATTTGTGGGTGGCAAACCCCCAAAATTTCCGGTCCATAAAACCCAAATTTTTTGGAAAATTCATAATGAATCTGCTTTGTTACAAACTGGTTCACTTGACATAGCGGCTAATGCAAATAAGAAAATCCTGAAATTTGTTCTAGGTCAGATTCATTTTTATTAATCAATTCAGACCAAATAAATTTGGTTCACTCGATAGCGCCTCCATTGCCCTCAAAAGATGTCTGCTGGACGTTTTGAACACATGATACTATACCACATTTCCAAAAGAGTCCAAGTGGTCACTCTTTGTCTGACCTATCTTCGATGACGGAGTATAACGTCACCATTTTGAGTAATTCATCTGATTTCGAAAGTACTGAATTGACCCAAATCCAAAATTTGGGAGAAATTCAGGCCAAATTTAATTTGTGCTGAATCAATTTGCTCTTCTCAAAATATGGCCAAGAAATGTCTTCTCCACCCAACACAAAGATGTTCTTTTTTTTGTTGAGTACTATAAAATAAGAATTCCAAAAAACGTACAGTCCCCTACTGACATATGAGGTCTTACAACTTACCTGCTATTCTCTTCCAGGACCCCAAAGATCCAAAAACAATCTCCAGTTTGCTACAAATTCTTGATGAGAATAATGATGGAGAAGTGGACTTCAATGAGTTCTGTGACCTGTTGTGTAAGGTGTTGAAGGCATACTACAAAGTTGTGTATGAAAAGGAAGACACATGCCAACAGCCAGACCAACTGAAGAAGGATGGAGAAACAACCTCTACATCACAAACATCCAATGAGCCACCAAAGTTCTACCAAAAGCAACTGTACCCAAAATCTGAGAAGACCCAGAGCATCTCCCATGATAAGAAAGGTGGCATATGTGAAGATCAGGGTATCACTTCTGAGCATACTCAGGTCTCCACACAAACTGACCCAAGAAAACCACTCCCAGTTGGGGAATCATCATATTCATCCCAAAGTCAGCAAGGAGGCAAAGACCAAACATGTCACCATGACACCACAACATCTATATCCAAAGATACCAGCCTAAGCAAAGACCAAACATCTCACCAAGACACCACAGGATCCATATCCAAAGATACCAGTCTGAGCAAAGACCAAACATCTCACCAAGACACCACATCATCCATATCCAAAGATAGTATCCTGACTAAAGACCAAACATGTCAACAAGGCATCTCAGGATCTTCATCCAAAGATAGTATCCTGACCACTGAGCATACTCAGGTCTCTACACAAATTGAGCCAAGAAAACCACTCCCAGTTGATGACCATAGTTCCTATAAAGAACCAACAATTAAAATTGATGAAACATCATACTCATCCCAAAGTCAGCAAGGAGGCAAAGATCAAACATCTCACCAGGGCACCACAGGATCCATATCCAAAGATACCAACCTGGGAAAAGACCAAACATTCCACCAAGACAAAGCAGGATCTCAGTCCCAAGATTACACCCATGGTAAAGACCAAACATCTCACCAGGGCACCACAGGATCCATATCCAAAGATACCAACCTGGGAAAAGACCAAACATTCCACCAAGACAAAGCAGGATCTCAGTCCCAAGATTACACCCATGGTAAAGACCAAACATCTCACCAGGGCACCACAGGATCCATATCCAAAGATACCAACCTGGGAAAAGACCAAACATTCCACCAAGACAAAGCAGGATCTCAGTCCCAAGATTACACCCATGGCAAAGACCAAACATCTCACCAGGACACCACAGGATCCATATCCAAAGACACCACAGGATCTCAGTCCCAAGATTACAGCCTGGGCAAAGATAAAACTGGGTCACAATCCGGGTCCTGTAGTCAGGGCAAGGATCAAACATCTCAAATAGACACCACTAGGTCTCAGTCTCAAAGTTATGAATCAAGTAAGGATCAAAGACAAGGCACCACTGGCTTACAGTCCAGAAGCTATCAACAGGACAAAGACCAAGCGTCTCATATAGACACCACAAGCTCACTATCTCGACGTTATGACCAATCTGTGCATCACGAAACCACCAGCTCACAATCTATAAGTTATGGACAAGGTAAGGACCAAACATCCCAACTACATGCCGCCAGCTCACAGTCAGGGAAAGAAGAGATAACACTGGCTTCTCAGCCCACAGTAGATCAACCTGGTGAGACCCATGAAGGGCAGACGTACTACCAAACACCATTGTACATACCTCCTCCTCAAAGCTTTAGTGAAAGCTTTAGTGGAGTGCGAGCCACATCCCAGCCACCGACATACAGCCAGATCCAGCAGGAGCCTAATCTTGTATCTCAACAACTCCCTCAGCAGCCTCAGCAACACCAGCAGTTCCAGCAGACTCAGCAACACCAGCAGCTCCAGCAGGCTCAGCAGCTCCAGCAGCCCCAGCAACCTCAGCAGCCCCAGCAACCTCAGCAGCCCCAGCAACCTCAGCAACCTCAGCAACCTCAGCAACCTCAGCAGCCCCAGCAACATCAGCAACATCAGCAACATCAGCAGCATCAGCAACCTCAGCAGCCTCAGGAGCCTCAACAACCTCAGCAAAACAAGTTCTACCAATACCAGCAGACCTTTTCCCTTCAGAAGAAGAACCCATGAACAGGAAGACCCACTAAAACCTGACCCCGTAGAGAAGTGTATGGAACGTCCTATCCAACTTTTTGCATACTATTTGCTTGTGTAGCTATTTATCATTGCTATGTTCTTCAAGGCAGGAAATGAAAGAGAGGTGGTCTAAGGAGACACAATGTCAAAATGTCGCCTCCTAGAGGCCAGGTTAGAATAGAAAGTTCTCCAGGCTGTATTGATCCCATATATAGCAGTATTTTAGGATTAAATTACTGTACGATTCTATGCCAATTGCCAAATGAATAAAATAACTATAAAACATGCCGGTCTTGCTCATATCTGTACTGTGTGATGTGTATTACATGGATATTGTATTCCAGACTGATGTAGCAGAGCTGAGTTTATTATTTGGCCAACGTCCTGTGATTCTTGCACAAAGATCCAGGAAAACCTCATAAGAGTTATTGCAGTGACAGCTACACCTACGATATCGGCTCAGGTACCCAGGGCCGCCGATAGGCCAGTACTACTGCTACTGGTGTCAGGGGCCCGGCCAAATTTAAAAATGGGGGGGGCTCGGGCCCCCTGGCGCCGGCAGCAGTCATTGTATGTCCTGTTTCAACTCAGATCTGCGTCCAGAGGACGCAGATCTGAGTTGAACACATACGCGGCTGAAGCGACATAGGTCAGCTCCTCGCTTCGCCACTGCACGCCTCTCTCGCTGACACATATGCGGCAGAAGCGAGGAGCTGACCTGTGTCAGCTCCTCGCTTCGCCGCTGCCGCCTCCCTCGGTGACACATATGCGGCTGAGCCGGAACCTGGCTCAGCCGCATATGTGTCAGCGAGAGAGGCGGCAGCGGCGAAGCGAGGAGCTGACACAGGTCAGCTCGCTTCAGCCGCTGAAGCGAGGAGCTGATCTGTGTCAGCTCCTCACTTCGCCGTTGCCGCCGGCTACCCGGCAATGTAGACGCGATGTGATGACGTCACATCGCATCTACAACTGTTCGCCAGTAAGAGAGAGAGGCGCCGAGAGAGCAGCGGGGGAACGAAGGAGAAGGTAAGTGTAATGTGGGACGTGAATCTGGGGGCAGAGATGGAGGGACATTACACTGGGGGCAGAGATGGGGGGACATGAATCTGGGGGCAGAGATGGAGGGACATTACACTGGGGGCAGAGATGGGGGGACATGAATCTGGGGGCAGAGATGGGGGGACATGAATCTGGGGGCAGAGATGGAGGGACATTACACTGGGGGCAGAGATGGAGGGGACATGAATCTGGGGGCAGAGATGGGAGGACATGAATCTGGGGGCAGAGATGTGGGGACATGAATCTGGGGGCAGAGATGGAGGGGACATGAATCTGGGGGCAGAGATGGGAGGACATGAATCTGGGGGCAGAGATGTGGGGACATGAATCTGGGGGCAGAGATGGAGGGGACATGAATCTGGGGGCAGAGATGGGGGGACATGAATCTGGGGGCAGAGATGGGAGGACATGAATCTGGGGGCAGAGATGTGGGGACATGAATCTGGGGGCAGAGATGGAGGGGACATGAATCTGAGGGCAGAGATGGGGGGACATGAATCTGGGGGCAGAGATGGGGGGACATGAATCTGGGGGCAGAGATGGGGGGACATGAATCTGGGGGAGAGATGGAGGGGACATGAATCTGGGGGCAGAGATGGGGGACATGAATCTGGGGGCAGAGATGGGGGGACATGAATCTGGGGACAGAGATGGAGGGGACATGAATCTGGGGGCAGAGATGGAGGGACATGAATCTGGGGGCAGAGATGGGGGGACATAAATCTGGGGAGCAGAGATGGAGGGGACATGAATCTGGGGGCAGAGATGGGGGGACATTACACTGGGGGCAGAGATGGAGGGGACATGAATCTGGGGGCAGAGATGGAGGGGACATGAATCTGGGGGCAGAGATGGAGGGGACATGAATCTGGGGGCAGAGATGGGGGGACATGAATCTGGGGGCAGAGATGGAGGGGACATGAATCTGGGGGCAGAGATGGGGGGACATGAATCTGGGGGCAGAGATGGGGGGACATGAATCTGGGGGCAGAGATGGAGGGGACATGAATCTAGGGGCAGATGAAGGGTGTATATGAAGCTGGGGGAGAGACGGAGGGGGGACATATAATTTACGGGTGAATGTAGGAGGATTATACAGTGTGCGGGCAAATGGAAAATTAATGAGTGGGCGGAGTCAACATAACAGTGGGTGGGGCTAAATTTCCCGCGGCGTGCAAAGCTCTTATAAATGGTGTTGGCTCTCTATAGGCGCGGTCACACGTAGCAGATTTTACCTGCAAATAGAATCTGATTAAGCCTCGTAATGCTGCTAAATAAAGGGAAATGTAATACAGAATTGGTATGACGCAAAATAAGGTCGTTTTAAAATGGCGGGGGAGGGGGGCCCAGACACTTAGGCTGTATGGGGCCCCAAAATTCCTGATGGCGGCCCTGCAGGTACCGCTGGACATACATTGCAGATCAGCATTTCCAGAGTTGCACCATAACATATACTTACTATTCAGGGGGTCTTAAAAGGGACACCACACTGTCATCCACTTCCATCCTGCACCAAAGCTTTATGGTGAGGCTTCACACGCTACCTCTATGGGTGAGGGTCATAGCAGGGGCACAGCTATAGGGGTGCAGAGGTAGCAATCGCTATTGAGCCCTGGCATTAGTAGCACTGGGGGGCCCATAACTAATACTGCAAGGTCCTAGATGTTACCCCTCTGGTGCTAGAGCACATCCATTGTGTGGGGCAGCCCTGCATTTCTTTAAACTCTTGGGTGACAGACGGAGAATATTGGGATTTTTAATAAAAGAAAGCAAAAAAAAACAAAAAACAAAAAACAATCCTTACACTAATAGTTACTACACCGGAACATGATAGAAGTGAGATTAATATCAGTCACGCCTGTGGCACACCCGTGTGGAGCCTTAAAGGAAAAATACCAAGTCCCCACCAGCATGTGGTACTGCAGCAAATCTGCAGAAATGTCGCCTGCTGTCTAATACCTATAAAGTAACTGAGTGAGCCATCAGACCTCTCCTTCCTAGATAGGACTGACCCACATGGTCAACAATAATTTGCACCAACACAAAATTAAAACTGAATAACGACAGGTTATAACGAGTAGATGCTGTCCCTCCAGATATCTCTGTGTTCTCATACACTCATCTGTCTCCTCTGTCCTCCTCCACTTCCCTCTGTCCTCCTCTAGACCCCTCTGTCCTCCTCTAGACCCCTCTGTCCTCCTCTAGATCTCTCTGTCCTCCTCCAGACTCCTCCATCCTCCTCCAGACATCTCTGTTCCCTTACAGACTCCTTTGTTTCCTCCAGACCCCTCTGTCCTCCTCCAGACTCCTCCGTCCTCCTCCAGACCCCTCTGTCCTCCTCCAGACTCCTCCGTCCTCCTCCAGACCCCTCTGTCCTCCTCCAGACTCCTCCGTTCTCCTCCAGACCCCTCTGTCCTCCTCCAGACTCCTCCGTCCTCCTCCAGACCCCTCTGTCCTCCTCCAGACTCCTCCGTCCTCCTCCAGACCCCTCTGTCCTCCTCCAGACTCCTCTGTCCTCCTCCAGACATCTCTGTTCCCTTACAGACTCCTTTGTCTCCTCCAGACCCCTCTGTCCTCCTTCAGACTCCTCTGTCCTCCTTCAGACTCCTCTGTCCTCCTCTAGATCGCTCTGTCCTCCTCCAGACACCTCTGTCCTCCTTTAGACTCCTCTGTCCTCCTTTAGATCGCTCTGTCCTCCTCCAGACCCCTCTGTCCTCCTTCAGACTCCTCTGTCCTCCTTCAGACTCCTCTGTCCTCCTCCAGACCCCTCTGTCCTCCTTCAGACCCCTCTGTCCTCCTTCAGACTCCTCTGTCCTCCTTCAGACTCCTCTGTCCTCCTCTAGATCGCTCTGTCCTCCTCCAGACACCTCTGTCCTCCTTTAGACTCCTCTGTCCTCCTTTAGATCGCTCTGTCCTCCTCCAGACACCTCTGTCCTCCTTCAGACTCTTTTGTCCTCCTCTAGACCCCTCTGTCCTCTTCTGGCCTCCTCCAGATCCCTTTGTCCTCCACCAGACTCATCCATCCTCTTCCAGACAATCTGGTCCCATCCAGACCCTCTATCCTCCTCTAGATTTCTCTGTCCTCCTTCAGATTCCTCTGTCCTGCTGCAGACAAGGCAAACCCCTCTAGATCCTTCTGTCCTCCACTAGATCCCTCTGTCCTCTAGTAGATCCCTCTGTCCTCCACTAGATCCCTCTGTCCTCCACTAGATCCCTCTGTCCTCTAGTAGATCCCTCTGTCCTCCACTAGATTCCTCTGTCTTCTACTAGATCCCTCTGTCCTCCACTAGATCCTTCTGTCCTCCACTAGATCCCTCTGTCCTCCACTAGATCCCTCTGTCCTCCACTAGATCCCTCTGTCCTCCACTAAATCCCTCTGTCCTCCACTAGACCCCTCTGTGCTCCACTAGATCCCTTTGTCCTTCTTCAGATCCCTCTGTCCCCCTACGAACCTGCCCGCCCTCCTCCAGACAATGCAGTCCCTTCCAGAGCCCTCTATTTTCCTTCACACCCCTGTTAGAAGTTTTCTTCCAGAGACAAATAGGATCAGCCATGTTGAAATCCTAGAGCCGGACCCTGGATCCTTGAGTCTGCCATCAAGAAAGTTCCCATCCACATTTCATAGTCATATGTAGCCAATAAATCAGGGGGATTTGCCGACATTACTGTAATGTACATTACCAGCTTATAGTCAGACTCCAAGAAATAGAGCTCAGGTGGAGCCGCCTTCGCCTCTGTACACACAGTGCAAATACATAGTGACAGACAGCGCCATCTGGTGGCCAAACCATAGAACACAACAAGACTTCTGTGTGCAGGAGGATGGCGGCTCCGCCATCTTCTTTCCATATGGCTTTGGTCAGGAGGGGTTATTTTTAGAGATGAGCGAACGCCGTTCGATCGGATATCAGGCTGTTCGCCATGTTCGATTCCAATCGAATACCACGCAGCAAACGCAGTAAAAATTTGTGTCCCCTCCCACCTTCCCTGGTGGTTTTTTTGCACCAATAACTGTGCAGGGGAGGTGGGACAGGAACTACGACAACGGAGGCAGTGAAAAAAAATAGGAAAAACCCATTGGCTGCCGAAATCATGTGACCTCCAATTTATAAAGAATAGCGGCCGCCATGTTCATCTCAGTTACAGTTTGGAGAGATAGAGAGAGATCTGCTGAGGGCCAGAGAGGATTGTACCATCTGCTAGGCAGGAAAACTGAACAACAACAGCTGCAGGGAGAGGAGATATACAGCTCCGGTATATACAGCTCTGGTATATACAGCTCCGGTATACACAGCTCCTGTATATACAGCTCTGGTATATACAGCTCCGGTATATACAGCTCCTGTATATACAGCTCTGGTATATACAGCTCTGGTATATACAGCTCCGGTATATACAGCTCCTGTATATACAGCTCTGGTATATACAGCTCCGGTATATACAGCTCCTGTATATACAGCTCTGGTATATACAGCTCTGGTATATACAGCTCCGGTATATACAGCTCCAGTATATATACAGCTCCGGTATATACAGCTCCGGTATATACAGCTCCGGTATATATACAGCTCCGGTATATACAGCTCCGGTATATCGATTCAACCAGCCAAAATATCCCAAAAGCCCTTTTTTACCAACCACTGGTATACAGTATATACCGGTCCCATAGGGGTAAGCAGAAACCTGTATACTCACATAGGGTATATAGGATCTCATACACACTCAATCCAGCTTTCCTCGGCGTATACCCCCAAAAACCCAAAGTGGTATACAGCAAATGCGTCAGGCCATATACGCTCAGCCCAGCTTTCCTTGGTGTATACTGTAATGTCCCGGTACTGCTAGTCCAATTCCCTCTAATCGTCCTTGCAGACCGAGATGATATGGAGATTTGCACATAAGGTAAAAAGATTCCTCCCCCGTCATTCCTTCTATATTTCACCAGAGCATGCGCCATCTTGTGGATGTTTTTGTGAACTACACCTGCCTATACTTAGTCATTGTAGTTTGAGCTGGCACTGTAAAGGGAGTGTCCATTATAATTAGGTGACCTCCAGGACCACTCAATGGAGCTTGGCTGGCCTGGAGGCGGAGCTGAGTGACCGCCCACTCTAGAGAGGGGGTTGGGAACTTTTTGGTCTTTTTGTTTTTGGTGTGGAGCTGAGCACATGGGAAGCTGCAAAAATGGCAGCTAAGTCTCCGGGAAATTGTAACAGAGACGTCTTTTCCTCTATACCCAATCTTCTTCTCAGAGAATACTTTCTTCTGAATCTCCAAGCAGAGATGTCTTTTCCTCTGCCTCCAAGATGTTCCTCAGGGAGTGTTTTCCCCTGAAGCTCCACGTCTCTACGAGTAGGCCGTCCTGTTATCCATACATCTGGGAACTCCACACGTATTTCTCTATTCAAGTAAGTCTTTGGGACAAATCTATATTTAAAGGAGCCCATAGCTAGTTCGACGGAAATTGAGGGTCGCCCGCCGTCGATAACTTGTATCTCCTCTTCTATATACGTGTACCCAGCTTTGTTGAGGTCTAACCCCCTGGATACAGGCCATCCCTACAAGTATATACAAGTTTAACTTCCCAAGATACTACGAGTTAACCAAGTCCAAGGTATTCTTGCTCAAAGCTCCATCACCTGATTAAGTGGACACTGTCTATAAAGATTGCTGTATTGTATGTGAAGAATCACTCCGTCATCTGTATATTTGTATCAACTCGTCCTGCTAGTAAAAAGAGCAACGATTACCCCCGAAGCCTGGTTGTCTGTTGTTATTGTCATATATCACGTGGGGGCGGGTAATCGGGGACATCAAAAAGGGAGATTTTGTGCACATTTGGGACCCAGGGACTCCCTTGAAAGCCGGCCACATCGGATATATTACCTGTGATACCAGCCCTGGCCCTCCTGAGTGTTGCAATACTCCATAAAATTAGCATCAATATACATCTCAAAATGCGTAAGGCTAGCGAAAAGAGTCAGGGACGGAGGTGTGGGAATGCAGATGTGGAGCAAGGTTGCGGTCAAGCTCCAGCGCATCCCGTAGCTATTCCTCTGCAGCAGCGAGCATTACACTTCCCCACAATCCCCGGCTTGATGGCCACATTGAGTAGGCTGCAGGGTACAAACCTAAGTAGGCCCGAGCACCAGGAAGAGGTGTTACAATGGCTGGCGGACAATGCTTCCAGCACATTCTCCACCAGCCAGTCCGCCTCTACCTCAACTCCTCCTCCTACCCAACAGACTGCTCCTCCTTCCTCACAACATGCCCAATCTTCCCAGCAACCTAATCCTTTCCCGCCTCCCAGGAGCTGTTTTCGGGTCCTTTTACTGTCCCTCTCTCTGTCCCACCACTTCCCAAATCCCAGAAGCTAACAGATGAGTTTCTGTGTCCTGATGCCCAAACACTGGAGTCTCCGCCATCTCCTGATGATTTTGTGGTTGTTGACCAGCAACCCATCATCAGTGACGATGACGAGACACAGTTGCCATCAGGGCAGCCTGTTGCCATGTGCGGTGTGCAGGAGGAGGAGCCGTCAGACGAATTGGAAGAGGAGGTGATGGACAACGAGGACACTGACCCGACCTGGACAGGGGGGATGTCAAGCGGGGAGAGCAGTGGAGATGTGGAGGGAAGTGCAGCACCAAAGAGGGTGGCTAGAGGCAGAGGCATGTCCAGAGGCAGAGGACAGCTGCTTCACCGAAGCCAGGCCACAGCCAGCAGGGCCCAACATGTTCCCTCTTGTAGCCAGCCTACAAAAACTCCCCCATCGAGGCCACAGTCTTCGGTGGTGTGGAATTTTTTTAATGTATGTGCGGAGGACAAATATACTGCGGTTTGCACACTCTGCAACTCGAAACTGAGTAGGGGCTCTGAAAAGAGCAACCTCACAACCACTGCCATGCGCCGTCATTTGGAAGGCAAGCACTGGGCTCAGTGGCAGAGAGCAAACGCTGTACTATCATCGTCCGACGTTGCCGCCACTGCCTCTACCACTGTTACCAGTGCTGGTGCTGCAGTCCAGACCAGCAGCCAGGAAACCTCCACATCTTCCTCCACCACTTTGGGGACTTCTCCCTCATCCTCCCCTTTTCCTGCCTTAGCTCGTTCTCCTGCCTCAGCTCCTTCTCCTGCACCATCATGCACCTCCTCAAAACAACCCACCATCTCCCAGACTTTTGAGCGCAGGTCAAAAATACAGCGCTACCCACCCCCATGCACAAGCCTTAATGCGCACATCTCCAAACTGCTGGCCCAGGAGATGTTGCCATTTCGGCTTGTTGAAACTCAGGCCTTCCGTGACCTGATGGCAAGTGCGGCACTTTCGCTATGCCGTCACTACTTCTCCCAGTGTGCCGTCCCCGCCTTGCACCAGCACGTGTCACTCAACATCAGGCGGGCCCTAAGTTCCACGCTTTGCACAAAGGTCCACTTGACCACCGATGCATGGACAAGCGCATGCGGACAGGGACGCTACATTTCACTGACGGCACACTGGGTGAATGTAGTTGAGGCTGAGACCGGGTCACAAACTGGGGCGGTGTACCTCATTTCCCCGCCTAACATTCCTGGCAGGGGCTCTGAACCACCACCCTCCTCCTCCTCCTCCGCCATCACATTGACCCCAGCTACCAGCTGGAAACGCTGCAGCACTGGCGTGGGGAGACGTCAGCAGGCCGTGCTGAAGCTGATCAGCTTGGGGGACAGACAGCACACTGCCTCTGAGGTGAGGGATGCCCTCCTCGATGAGACGGCAACATGGTTTTCGCCGCTGCACCTGGGCCCGGGCATGGTCGTGTGTGATAATGGCAGGAACCTGGTAGCGGCTCTGGATCTTGCCAACCTCCGACACGTTCCATGCCTGGCCCATGTGTTCAATTTAGTGGTGCAACGGTTTTTCAAAACGTACCCCAATTTACCCAATCTACTGGTGAAAGTGCGGCACTTGTGCGCCCACTTTCACAAGTCCACAGTAGCCGCTGCTAGCCTCCGAAGCCTCCAGCAATGCCACCATCTGCCTAAACACCGGCTGATGTGCGATGACCCCACATGCTGGAACTCGACGCACCTCATGTTGAATAGAGTGTGTGAGCAGCAGAGACCCTTGATGGAGTACCATCTCCAAAACCCAAGGGTTCCTCAGAGTCAGCTCCCGCAGTTTCTGGACCAAGTGGCCATGGATGGCAGACTTGTGCGAGATCTTGCGTGTCTTTGAGGAGTCAACCATGAGTGTCATCTGTGACGATGTAATCATGAGTGTCACAATCCCGCTCCTGTGTGTGATGCGAGAATCCCTCATCGCCATCAGGGATAACACATTGGACGCTGAGGAGTCAGGCATAGGAGCAGAAACATCCCAGCAGGATAGTCAGGGCACACTCCTGTCCGCTTCACAGCGTATATTGAGGGAGGAGGAGGACGATGAACTGGCAGATCTCATTGTCACACAGGAGGGTAGCGGGGAAGTTCAGTGCGTCCCATTGCTGCAGCGCGGTTGCGGCGAAATGGAGGAGGAGGAGGAGGAAATGGAGAGTGAGCATTCCGGTGGGGGCAGCCAAGTGACACCAAGTAACACTCTGGCACACATGGCTGAATACATGTTGGAGTGCTTTGCAACTGACAAACGCATTGCCAAAATCCTGGAGAGCAACGACTACTGGATTTTTTGCAATCCTCGGTATAAAAATAACATTTTGACTTTTATTCCAGTAGAGGGGAGGGCCAGTCACATGAGTGATTGCCACAAGAAACTGGTGCAGAATATGACGGAGATGTTTCCATCAACTCTCATTGGCGGCACACAGGAGAGTTCCTCCAACAGGCGACAAACTGTCATCCGGGCCACACCCGGCAGGGGCACACTCTCCAAGGTCTGGGACATGTTAATGGCACCCCGTGGCCAAACTACCACCACTGAGGGGCCTAGTGACACCAGGAGGGATAAGTATAGGCGCATGTTGCTGGAGTACCTGGCCGACACCAGCCCTGTCCTCTCCGATCCCTCTGCGGCCTATACTTATTGGGTCTCCAAGTTGGATTTGTGGCGGGAACTTGCGCTCTACGCATTGGAGGTCCTTTCCTGCCCTGCCACCAGCGTGCTTTCTGAAAGGGTCTTCAGCGCTGCCGGTGGCATAATTACAGATAAGCGCAGCCGGCTGTTATCTGACATTGCTGACTGGCTGACGCTCATAAAAATGAATAGCCACTGGATAGACCCATCATTTACATGTCCACCAGTGTCAAGCACCCCGACATGAAGTTACATGTGTGTACTCACCCTCTCCAATTCCTCCTCATATTCCTCCTCCATCAGCGCTGCACAATTCTGATCCTACTAGGCTCAATCCACCCTGATACCCCCAACTCTGCTGGTTAGAGGCTGTATTCACCTAAAGGGCCTCACATTCTGCTGGTGCAATGCATACCTCCCAACCGTCCCGATTTCCGCGGGACAGTCACGATTTGGGTGACATGTCCCGCGGTCCCGGTTGGAGGGAGGTATGTCCCGATTTCAACTCAGATCTGCGTCCAGAGGGGCTTGTAGACGCGATGTACCAGACAGGAGCCGGCGGCAGCGGTGAAGCGAGGAGCTGACACAGGTCAGCTCCTCGCTTCAGCCGCATGTGTCAGCGAGAGAGAGAGACGCAGCGGCGAAGCGAGCACGCGAGCAGCTTCAGCCGCGTGTGTCAGGGAGAAAGGCGGGCAGCGGCGAAGCGAGGAGCTGACCTGTGTCAGCTCCTTCCTTCAGCCGCATGTGTCAGCGAGAGAGGCGGGCAGAGAGCGGCGAGGGAGCGGAGGAGAAGGTAAGTTTAATGTGGAGGTGGAACGTGATTCTGGGGGCAGATGAAGGAGAGGACGGCATGACACTGGGGGCAGAGATGGAGAGGACATGAATCTGGGGGCAGAGATGTGGGACATGAATCTGGGGGCAGAGATGTGGGGACATGAATCTGGGGGCAGAGATGTGGGGACATGAATCTGGGGGCAGAGATGGAGGGGACATGAATCTGGGGGCAGATATGGAGGGACATGAATCTGTAGGCAGAGATGGGGGGACATGAATCTGGGGGCAGAGATGGAGGGACATGAATCTGGGGGCAGAGATGGGGGGACATGAATCTGGGGGCAGAGATGGAGTGGACATGAAACTGGGGGCAGAGATGGGGGACATGAATCTGGGGGCAGAGATGGGAGACATGAATCTGGGGGCAGAGATGGAGAGGACATGAATCTGGGGGCAGAGATGGAGGGACATGAATCTGAGGGCAGAGATGTGGGGACATGAATCTGGGGGCAGAGATGGAGGGGACATGAATCTGGGGGCAGATATGGAGGGACATGAATCTGTAGACAGAGATGGGGGGACATGAATCTGGGGGCAGAGATGGAGGGACATGAATCTGGGGGCAGAGATGGAGTGGACATGAAACTGGGGGCAGAGATGGGGGACATGAATCTGGGGGCAGAGATGGGAGACATGAATCTGGGGGCAGAGATGGAGGGACATGAATCTGGGGGCAGAGATGGAGGGGACATGAATCTGGGGGCAGAGATGGAGGGACATGAATCTGGGGGCAGAGATGGAGGGACATGAATCTGGGGGCAGAGATGGGGGGACATAAATCTGGGGGCAGAGATGGAAGAGGGACATGAAACTGGGGGCAGATGAAGGGTGTATATGAAACTGGGGGAGAGATAGAGGGGGGGCATATAATTTACGGGTGACTGTAGGAGGATTATACTGTGTGCGGGCACATGAAAAATTACCGAGTGGGCGGGGTCAACACAAAAGTGGGCGGGGCTAAATTTGCCGCGGCGCGCTATGCGCGCCGCACATTTTGACCCTCTTTCGGTTCTTCAAAAGTTGGGAGGTATGGCAATGCTCTACTCAATTAAAGGTGCAACGTTTAGATGGCTTCTTTCCAAACCGAGGGTGATTCCTTTCGGTAAGATGTGATGGCTGTTTTCAGCCCTGATTATCCTGGTTGATCGTGTTCAGTAATGAGGCAGCTCAGCATGAGGATCTTGTACGTTAGGTTGTCCATGCCCACTAATATGCATGAAGACTCCATCACAGTAAATGTCCTTATGTGCTCTATACATTATTATATTAATCCCATGGTGCTCTGTACATTATTATATTAATTCCATGGTGCTGTACATTATTATATTAATCCCATGGTGCTCTGTACATTATTATATTACTCCCATGGTGCTCTGTACATTATTATATTAATCCCATGGTGCTCTGTACATTATTATATTACTCCCATGGTGCTCTGTGCATTATTATATTAATCCCATGGTGCTCTGTACATTATTATATTACTCCCATGGTGCTCTGTACATTATTATATTAATCCCATGGTGCTCTGTACATTATTATATTAATCCCATGGAGCTCTGTACATTATTATATTAATCCCATGGTGCTGTACATTATTATATTATTCCCATGGTGCTCTGTACATTATTATATTAATCCCATGGTGCTCTGTACATTATTATATTAATCCCATGGTGCTGTACATTATTATATTAATCCCATGGTGTTCTGTACATTATTATATTAATCCCATGGTGCTCTGTTCATTATTATATTAATCCCATGGTGCTGTACATTATTATATTAATCCCATGGTGCTGTACATTATCATATTAATCCCATGGTGCTGTACATTATTATATTAATCCCATGGTGCTCTGTACATTATCATATTAATCCCATGGTGCTGTACATTATCATATTAATCCCATGGTGCTGTACATTATTATATTAATCCCATGGTGCTGTACATTATTATATTAATCCCATGGTGCTCTGTACATTATCATATTAATCCCATGGTGCTGTACATTATCATATTAATCCCATGGTGCTGTACATTATTATATTAATCCCATGGTGCTGTACATTATTATATTAATCCCATGGTGCTGTACATTATCATATTAATTCCATGGTGCTCTGTACATTATTATATTAATCCCATGGCGCTGTACATTATTATATTAATCCCATGGTGCTCTGTACATTATTATATTAATCCCATGGTGCTGTACATTATTATATTAATCCCATGGTGCTGTACATTATCATATTAATCCCATGGTGCTGTACATTATTATATTAATCCCATGGTGCTCTGTACATTATTATATTAATCCCATGGTGCTCTGTACATTATTATATTAATTCCATGGTGCTGTACATTATTATATTAATTTGATGGTGCTGTACATTATTATTAGAGATGAGCGAACAGTGTTCTATCGAACACATGTTCGATCGGATATCAGGGTGTTCGCCATGTTCGAATCGAATCGAACACCACGTGGTAAAGTGCGCTAAAATTCGATTCCCCTCCCACCTTCCCTGGCGCCTTTTTTGCTCCAATAACAGCGCAGGGGAGGTGGGACAGGAACTACGACACCGGGGGCATTGAAAAAAATTGGAAAAAGTCATTGGCTGCCGAAATCAGGTGACCTCCATTTTAGACGAATAGTGGATTTCAGATCCGGGTCATATGAGAATGTGAACTTTGTGACTATGAGACAGGGATAGCTGTACAGGCAGGGATAGCTAGGGATAACCTTTATTTAGGGGGGAATGTTATTAAAAATAACTTTTTGGGGCTCTATCGGGTGTGTAATTGTGATTTTTGTGAGATAAACTTTTTCCCATAGGGATGCATTGGCCAGCGCTGATTGGCCGAATTCCGTACTCTGGCCAATCAGCGCTGGCCAATGCATTCTATTAGCGTGAACTGAGTTTGCACAGGAGTTCTAGTGCACCCTCGGCTCTGCTACATCAGATTGCTACATCTGATGTAGCAGTGCCGAGTGTGCATCAGATGTGTAGTTGAGCAGAACTGACTCAGCACTGCTAAGGCTGCATTCGCATAGGAATGCATTGGCCAGCCTTCGGCCAATCAGCGCTGGCTCTGCTGGAGGAGGCGGAGTCTAAGGTCGGACCTGAATGGAGACTGGTGTGGAGCGATCTTAGACTCCGCCTCCTCCAGCAGAGCCAGCGCTGATTGGTCGAGTTCCGTACTCTGGCCAATCAGCACTGGCCAATGCATTTCTATGGGGAAAAGTTAGCTTGCGAAAATCGCAAACTGACAGGGATTTCCATGAAATAAAGTGACTTTTATGCCCCCAGACATGCTTCCCCTGCTGTCCCAGTGTCATTCCAGGGTGTTGGTATCATTTCCTGGGGTGTCATAGTGGACTTGGTGACCCTCCAGACACGAATTTGGGTTTCCCCCTTAACGAGTTTATGTTCCCCATAGACTATAATGGGGTTCGAAACCCATTCGAACACTCGAACAGTGAGCGGCTGTTCGAATTGAATTTCGAACCTCGAACATTTTAGTGTTCGCTCATCTCTAATTATTATATTAATCCCATGGTGCTCTGTACATTATTATATTAATCCCATGGTGCTCTGTACATTATTATATTAATCCCATGGTGCTGTACATTATTATATTAATCCCATGATGCTGTACATTATTATATTAATGCAATGGTGCTCTGTACATTATTATATTAATCCCATGGTGCTCTGTACAATATTATATTAATCCCATGGTGTTCTGTACATTATTATATTAATCCCATGGTGCTCTGTACATTATTATATTAATCCCATGGTGCTGTACATTATTATATTAATCCCATGATGCTGTACATTATTATATTAATGCAATGGTGCTCTGTACATTATTATATTAATCCCATGGTGCTCTGTACATTATTATATTAATCCCATGATGCTGTACATTATTATATTAATCCCATGGTGCTCTGTACATTATTATATTAATCCCATGGTGCTCTGTACATTATTATATTAATCCCATGGTGCTCTGTACATTATTATATTACTCCCATGGTGCTCTGTACATTATTATATTAATCCCATGGTGCTCTGTACATTATTATATTAATCTCATAGTGCTGTACATTATTATATTAATCCCATGGTGTTCTGTACATTATTATATTAATCCCATGGTGCTCTGTACATTATTATATTAATCCCATGGTGCTCTGTTCATTATTATATTAATCCCATGGTACTGTACATTATTATATTAATCCCATGGTGCTCTGTACATTATTATATTAATCCCATGGTGCTCTGTACATTATTATATTAATCCCATGGTGCTCTGTTCATTATTATATTAATCCCATGGTGCTGTACATTATTATATTAATCCCATGGTGCTCTGTACATTATTATATTAATCCCATAGTGCTCTGTACATTATTATATTAATCCCATGGTGCTCTGTACATTATTATATTAATCCCATGGTGCTCTGTACATTATTATAATAATCCCATGGTGCTCTGTACATTATTATATTAATTCCATGGTGCTCTGTACATTATTATATTAATCCCATGGTGCTCTGTTCATTATTATATTAATCCCATGGTACTGTACATTATTATATTAATCCCATGGTGCTCTGTACATTATTATATTAATCCCATGGTGCTCTGTTCATTATTATATTAATCCCATGGTACTGTACATTATTATATTAATCCCATGGTGCTCTGTACATTATTATATTAATCCCATGGTGCTCTGTACATTATTATATTAATCCCATGGTGCTCTGTACATTATTATATTAATCCCATGGTGCTCTGTTCATTATTATATTAATCCCATGGTACTGTACATTATTATATTAATCCCATGGTGCTCTGTACATTATTATATTAATCCCATGGTGTTCTGTACATTATTAGATTAATCCCATGGTGCTCTGTTCATTATTATATTAATCCCATGGTGCTCTGTACATTATTATATTAATCCCATGGTGCTCTGTACATTATTATATTAATCCCATGGTGCTGTACATTATTATATTAATCCCATGGTGCTGTACATTATTATATTAATCCCATGGTGCTCTGTACATTATTATATTAATCCCATGGTGCTCTGTACATTATTATATTAATCCCATGGTGCTGTACATTATTATATTAATCCCATGGTGCTGTACATTATTATATTAATCCCATGGTGCTCTGTACATTATTATATTAATCCCATGGTGCTCTGTACATTATTATATTAATCCCATGGTGCTCTGTAGGCATAGAGACAGAAGGTGAGGGGGTACTGCTCGTACATAGTTTACATTCTGTGAAGTCCCTTAGGGCTCATTCACACTACGTAATCGCCAGTTTATTCTGAACGTAAAACACGTTCAGAATCAGCGGCGTATAAAGCAGCTCCATTCATTTCTATGGGAGCCAGCATACGAGCGCTCACCATAGAAATGAATGGGCTGCTTCTTTCACTCCGTGCAGTCCCATTGAAGTGAATGGGGAGTGCCGGCGTGTACGCTCCGGCATGAGCAGAGCTTACCGTACACGCCGGCACTCCCCATTCACTTCAATGGGACTGCACGGAGTGAAAGAAGCAGCCCATTCATTTCTATGGTAAGCGCTCGTATCCCCGCTCCCATAGAAATGAATGGAACTGCTTTATACGCCGCTGATTCTGAACGTGTTTTACGTTCAGAATAAGCTGGCGGTTACGTAGTGTAAATGAGCCCTTAGGGTGTGACCGTCCCCATTATGAGGGGGTCACCAAGGCGCACCCACATAGTAAGGTACAGTCAGCAGTCATGTTGGTGCGGTCTGTGGTCAGAGATCAGCCGATTGCTTTGTTGCAAATCCCAATTTTGTGACTTTTTGGTGCTGGATTTCTGGGGTGCAGGGATTGAGAAATTCCCCCAAATGTGGGCAGCAGCAGAACAAACAGTATCAGTCAATCCTACAGACCCCCGGACCCCTCCTCATCCTCAGAACTGACTAATACAATGATGGGAAATGAAAGAAATTTTCTGAGAGAAGTCCTCAGTAGTTGATACCTTTTTTAATGGCTAATTTAAAAAAAAAAATTGATGACATATTTCGAGCTTTTGGGACTGCTATAAAGGTCTCTTCATCAGGATGGTATAACACAATGTCTGGAGTCAGGCATATATATATATATATATATATATATATATATATATATATATATATATACAGAGGAGTGGGGTGTTAGATGCAAAATAGATGGAAAGCAGAACATGTAAATAAACAGTTCAAAGAAACCTATCTATAAGTCACAGGAAAGTTCTCTGGGTTTGTGGCTTCTTTGATCAGTGACTGCTGTCTAGTGGTTGTAAAACGTCATAAAACCCTGGGCCTGATTTAACCCCTTTGGAGAGTGTTGAAGGTCGTCATGAGTTTAATCTCCAATATGAGGCGATCTTTTCTGCTCTTGAAATTCCCCCTTAGTACCAGGATCTTCATATCCTGGGTCATATTCTGATTTTCATTGCAGAAGTGTTTTGGCCCAGGGAGGTCCAGTCTCTGTTCTCTAATCGTATGTCTGTGTGAGTTCCTCCTCATCCTCAGTGACTGTCCTGTCTCACCTACATAAGGTCCTCAGGACACTTAGTACACAATATCACATACACTACATTAGGTGTGCTGCAGGTGACGTTACCCGGGATCTTGTAGTGTTGATCAGAGTTCGGGATCTTTATTTTGTCCGTAGTCAGTATGTGCGGGCAGGTTTTGCACCTCTTCTGTCTGCATGGAAATGTTCCTGTGTTAGTTGGAGGTGACAGTGAGCTGCTGACCACCATATTCCTGATATTTGGTGTCTGTAGCACAGGAGAGGGGGGTCTGGAAATATGGATGTTAGACGGTTGTCTTTTTGCAGTAGTGGATGTAATTTGCGTGTGATTCCTCTCAGCGTCTCCAGGTGGGGGTTATATGTGACAACCAGGGGCCCCCGAGTGTTCTCCTGTTTGGTATTGTACTTTAATAACTCTGATCTTGGCTGGTGATTTGGTATCAGTTGTTCTTGGATGGTAACCCTGCCTCAAGAATGTGTCTCTGAGGCCTCCAAGGTGTTCGTCTCTGTCCACCAGGTCTGAACATATGCGATGGTATCTGATGGCCTGGCTGTATACAATGGAGTTCTTTATGTGTAAGCTATCCCATCTTAGGTACGTAGGGCGGTCAATTGGTTTCCGATACAGCGATGTCTCCATTTTGTTGTCCTGTATCTTGATGACGGCGTCCAGGAAGTTTATTTCGGAGAAGGAGTGATTGAGCGTCAGGTTGATGGTGGGATGGAACTGGTTGAATTGTTCACGGAAGGTTTTCAGCTGTTCCTCAGACCCGGTCCAAATGATTAGGATATCGTCAATGAAGCGATAGTAGGCCCGAGGCCTGGTGGTGCAGGTGGAAAGAAAGTCACTCTCAAGCTTGGCCATGAAGAGATTAGCGTACTGTGGCGCCATTTGCTCCTCATTGCGGTGCCAGTCTGCTGTAGATAACACTTCTGTAATGAAAATCATAATATGACCCAGGATATGAAGATTCTGTACTAAGAGGGAATTTCAGAAACAGAAAGGATCGCCGCATATGGGAGATTAAATTCATGACGACCTTCAACACTCTCCAAAGGGGTTAAACCAGGCCCAGGGTTTCATGACGTTTTATAACCACTAGACACGAAGTCACTGATCAAAGAAGCCACAAACCCAGAGAACTTTCCTGTGACTTATAGATATGATTATAAACTGTGTATTTACATGTTCTGCTTTCCATCTATTTTGCATCTAACACCCCACTCCTCTGTATATATATATATATATATATATATATATATATATATATATATATATATATATACACCTACCTCCAGACATTGTGTTATACCTTCCTGATGAAGAGACCTCTATAGTCCCGAAAGCTCGATATGTCATCAAAAAACTTTTTAAGTTAGCCATTAGAAAGGTATCAACAACTGAGGACTCCTCTCAGAAAAAATCTTTCATTTCATATCCACTGGGTAACACGGTATAATACAATGATGTACAGCGTGACAGTGCTGACCGGCGACCATGGCTCTTGTGACACTGGCGGTACGCTTTAGGATTTGGCGATTCTTCGCTGACATTCTTGTGTGACCCAGAACTTACAGACACAGCACCGGGGGCTCAGAGCTCGAATCCTCCGGGTTTTATGGTAAGGTCACATTGAGTCCTGTCCATGTCAGCAGATCCGGACACTAAAATCACAGGAACTTTCTCACTATGTTATTCTCAGATATTACCAGCAGATGGTGACACAGGACTGGAGGTCAGGATCCATGATTAGTATATACCGTATACCGGGCAACCAGCCATTGTCCATAGAAGAGAAGGCAAACTAGTGAGACAGAGCAACTCCAGTCACCGACATAGAAGAAACTGCCCATAGGAAGGAGGGGGAGACAGATACACCCCGAATAATGGAGACCAGAACAATAGTAGACTGACACTCGGGGTACAGGGTAATGGCAGGCTGATACTCGGGGTACAGGATAATGACAGGCTGATACTCGGGGTACAGGATAATGACAGGCTGATACTTGGGGTACAGGATAATGACAGGCTGATACTTGGGGTACAGGATAATGACAGGCTGATACTTGGGGTACAGGATAATGACAGGCTGATACTTGGGGTATGGGATAGTGACAGGCTGATACTCGGGGTTCAGGATAATGACAGGCTGATACTCGGGGTACAGGATAATGACAGGCTGATACTCGGGGTTCAGGATAATGACAGGCTGATACTCGGGGTACAGGATAATGACAGGCTGATACTCGGGGTACAGGATAATGACAGGCTGATACTTGGGGTACAGGATAATGACAGGCTGATACTCGGGGTACAGGATAATGACAGGCTGATACTCGGGGTTCAGGATAATGACAGGCTGATACTCGGGGTACAGGATAATGACAGGCTGATACTCGGGGTACAGGATAATGACAGGCTGATATTCGGGGTACAGGATAATGACAGGCTGATACTTGGGGTACAGGATAATGACAGGCTGATACTCGGGGTACAGGATAATGACAGGCTGATACTTGGGGTACAGGATAATGACAGGCTGATACTCGGGGTACAGGATAATGACAGGCTGATATTCGGGGTACAGGATAATGACAGGCTGATACTCGGGGTACAGGATAATGACAGGCTGATATTCGGGGTACAGGATAATGACAGGCGGATACTTGGGGTACAGGATAATGACAGGCTGATACTCGGGGTACAGGATAATGACAGGCTGATACTCGGGGTACAGGATAGTGACAGGCTGATACTTGGGGTACAGGATAATGACAGGCTGATACTTGGGGTACAGGATAATGACAGGCTGATACTCGGGGTACAGGATAATGACAAGCTGATACTCGGGGTACAGGATAATGACAGGCTGATATTCGGGGTACAGGATAATGACAGGCGGATACTTGGGGTACAGGATAATGACAGGCTGATACTCGGGGTACAGGATAATGACAGGCTGATACTCGGGGTACAGGATAATGACAGGCTGATACTCGGGGTACAGGATAATGACAGGCTGATACTTGGGGTACAGGATAATGACAGGCTGATACTTGGGGTACAGGATAATGACAGGCTGATACTTGGGGTACAGGGTAATGACAGGCTGATACTCGGGGTACAGGATAATGACAGGCTGATACTTGGGGTACAGGATAATGACAGGCTGATACTTGGGGTACAGGATAATGACAGGCTGATACTTGGGGTACAGGATAATGACAGGCTGACACTTGGGGTACAGGATAATGACAGGCTGATACTTGGGGTACAGGATAATGACAGGCGGATACTTGGGGTACAGGATAATGACAGGCTGATACTTGGGGTACAGGATAATGACAGGCTGACACTTGGGGTACAGGATAATGACAGGCTGATACTTGGGGTACAGGATAATGACAGGCGGATACTTGGGGTACAGGATAATGACAGGCTGATACTTGGGGTACAGGATAATGACAGGCTGACACTTGGGGTACAGGATAATGACAGGCTGATACTTGGGGTACAGGATAATGACAGGCTGATACTTGGGGTGCAGGATAATGACAGGCTGATACTTGGGGTACAGGATAATGACAGGCTGATATTCGGGGTACAGGATAATGACAGGCTGATACTTGGGGTACAGGATAATGACAGGCTGATACTTGGGGTACAGGATAATGACAGGCTGATACTCGGGGTACAGGATAGTGACAGGCTGATACTTGGGGTACGGGATAATGACAGGCTGATACTCGGGGTATGGGATAATGACAGGCTGATACTTGGGGTACAGGATAATGACAGGCTGATACTTGGGGTACAGGATAATGACAGGCTGATACTTGGGGTACAGGATAATGACAGGCTGATACTCGGGGTACAGGGTAATGACAGGCTGATACTCGGGGTATGGGATAATGACAGGCTGATACTTGGGGTACAGGATAATGACAGGCTGATACTTGGGGTACAGGATAATGACAGGCTGATACTTGGGGTACAGGATAGTGACAGGCTGATACTTGGGGTACAGGATAATGACAGGCTGATACTTGGGGTACAGGATAATGACAGGCTGATACTTGGGGTACAGGATAATGACAGGCTGACACTTGGGGTACAGGATAATGACAGGCTGATACTTGGGGTTCAGGATAATGACAGGCTGATACTTGGGGTACAGGATAATGACAGGCTGATACTCGGGGTACAGGATAATGACAGGCTGATACTTGGGGTACAGGATAATGACAGGCTGATACTTGGGGTACAGTATAATGACAGGCTGATACTTGGGGTACAGGATAATGACAGGCTGATACTTGGGGTACAGGATAATGACAGGCTGATACTTGGGGTACAGGATAATGACAGGCTGATACTCGGGGTACAGGATAATGACAGGCTGATACTTGGGGTACAGGATAATGACAGGCTGATACTTGGGGTACAGGATAATGACAGGCTGATACTTGGGGTACAGGATAATGACAGGCTGATACTTGGGGTACAGGATAGTGACAGGCTGATACTTGGGGTACAGGATAATGACAGGCTGATACTTGGGGTACAGGATAATGACAGGCTGACACTTGGGGTTCAGGATAATGACAGGCTGATACTCGGGGTACAGGATAATGACAGGCTGATACTTGGGGTACAGGATAATGACATGCTGATACTTGGGGTACAGGATAGTGACAGGCTGATACTTGGGGTACAGGATAATGACAGGCTGATACTTGGGGTACAGGATAATGACAGGCTGATACTTGGGGTACAGGATAATGACAGGCTGATACTTGGGGTTCAGGATAATGACAGGCTGATACTTGGGGTACAGGATAATGGCAGGCTGATACTTGGGGTACAGGATAATGACAGGTTGATACTCGGGGTACAGGATAATGACAGGCTGATACTTGGGGTTCAGGATAATGACAGGCTGATACTTGGGGTACAGGATAATGACAGGCTGATACTTGGGGTACAGGTTAATGACAGGCTGATACTTGGGGTACAGGATAATGACAGGCTGATACTCGGGGTACAGGATAATGACAGGCTGATACTTGGGGTTCAGGATAATGACAGGCTGATACTTGGGGTACAGGATAATGACAGGCTGATACTCGGGGTACAGGATAATGACAGGCTGATACTTGGGGTACAGGATAATGACAGGCTGACACTTGGGGTACAGGATAATGACAGGCTGACACTCGGGGTACAGGATAATGACAGGCTGATACTCGGGGTACGGGATAATGACAGGCTGATACTTGGGGTACAGGATAATGACAGGCTGATACTTGGGGTACAGGATAATGACAGGCTGATACTTGGGGTACGGGATAATGACAGGCTGATACTCGGGGTACAGGATAATGACAGGCTGATACTTGGGGTACGGGATAATGACAGGCTGATACTCGGGGTACAGGATAATGACAGGCTGACACTCGGGGTACAGGATAATGACAGGCTGATTCTCGGGGTACAGGATAATGACAGGCTGACACTCGGGGTACAGGATAATGACAGGCTGATACTTGGGGTACAGGATAGTGACAGGCTGATACTTGGGGTACAGGATAATGACAGGCTGATACTTGGGGTATGGGATAATGACAGGCTGATACTCGGGGTACAGGATAGTGACAGGCTGATACTCGGGGTACAGGATAATGACAGGCTGATACTTGGGGTATGGGATAATGACAGGCTGATACTTGGGGTACAGGATAATGACAGGCTGATACTTGGGGTACAGGATAATGACAGGATGATACTTGGGGTATGGGATAGTGACAGGCGGATACTTGGGGTACAGGGTAATGACAGGCTGATACTTGGGGTACAGGGTAATGACAGGCTGATACTTGGGGTACAGGATAATGTAGTACATTGAGCCTGCTGTCAGTTGGGGCTCCGGAGCTGCGCTCATTGTGTGACATTATGTTCAGTCCTCACCTGGGTCGCAGCAGTCGCTTCTCTATAATTGTCGGTACGCGGACGCTATAATCAGAGGGCGGAGGGTTCAGCCATTTATGACAGTTCAGAAAATCCATGAAAAGTCTGCTAATTGAGGGTGATGCGGTGTAATCTGAGGGTGATGCGGTGTAATCTGAGGGTGATGCGGTGTAATCTGCACAGAACCTGTAATCCGGAGGATATATATAGCCTTCTTTGGTGGAGTACGGGTTGGTTGATACTCCGCTCAGTAGCCGCTGTCTTGGGCGCCGCTGATCTCTGACCAATCTCCCTGGGTCAGGAATCATGTGAATCCCTGTGAATTACATTACGCCTGCCATGTGCACATACTGTACAGCCAATAAATAGTAATACCGCCATATACAGTCTACTGTTACCTAAGGAATTCTGGGATCACTACATTTATTCTGTGACACAGGACAATTGCCCAAAGTATGGCACTGCTCCTTCCTCCCTTAGTGACCCCCGGCGCCATCTTTGCCAACGCGCTCCTGGACGTCCACATGTACATAAGACATGATCCATCAGACCAGGCTCCTTCTTCCATCGTTCCATGGTCCAGTTGAACTCAGGGGTCAACTTGGTTATTCTGACCGGTTTATGTCTAGATCCCCATAGGTTTGGCATCCTACGACCTCCGTCTTTGGGCTCCCCATTAGTCATGTGACCTCACAGCTCATCTTATCTGTATTGGGCAGTATTTTGTTCCTTCTCCAATTTCTTCCCAATACAAGAAGTCGCCGGCCATTGTCCATGGCCAGTAGAAGTTAATTGGGGTTAATGGTACCGCAGCCCAATTACATAATGATCGCTGCTCCCAATGTGTCCACCAGTGGTTAACTATTATTAGTCTCTGTGATAAATGACTTTAATCAATATGCTAATGACCCGGGCAGGGCATGTATGTGACATCCATCCAACATGTAGAACACGTAACGCACTGCCTCGTAGGCAACGTGTAGATGAAGACCGGCTGTGCTAGTCACCGGGGAAAGGACAAGTTATTACAGGCAGCGTGTCCTCAGGATGAACAGTAGTCAAACTCATTACAGAAGAGAAGATCTCAAGTGTGTGAGGAGTTAGATCTCAGGGTGATACCGGGGGGTCCGGAGAAGGTCCAAGGTCCCAAACTATGACCAGAGAATGTGGAAGACCAGACCACCATGGAGCAACATTACCTCTAATAGTTTACAGTTTGTGATGAAACGGCATCAAATTTGCTTTAATTTGTTACAAAATGTAATTTTTTTGTGCACAAGATTCATTTTGTGATTCCGTGGTCACAGAAACACCAACAGTGACAAAATTCCGCACAACGCAAAGAATTCTGTGAGACAAAATCAATTCAACGTGACAAAATTTTATTCTGAAAGCTAGGTTAGGAAAAGGAATTCTGTGGCCACATAACATATTTTTGTGACCACACAATGAATTCCGTGGTCACAAGTGGGGTTGAGCCGATCTTGAGATTTCAGGATCAATTTCCGATCATTTTCTAGCCGATCCCGATGGTGAAATTTGCTCGATTGCCGATCAGGATCCGATCTTTCCCGATACCGATCGCTCAACCCTTTTAATGATATATACATGATTGGGGTTGAGCCGATCTTGAGATAACCTCCGACCTCGATCCTGCCAGAAAAGATCAGGATTGGAATTCCAATCGAGATCGTGAAATTTACTCGATCGCTCATCGGAATCCAATCTTTTCCGATCCCGATCGCTCAACCCTAATCACAAATATGAATTTTCTGCAGACGAAATTCATTTTCTTATCACTAAATTCACTCACAAAACATTGTGGACAGGCAGCACCCCAGTGACAATCGCACCGTTCTCATACCATAACATTAACCGTCCCACCACCATACACACATACACATAACATTGTGTAGCACATGGCGGTTTGGACACCACTAAAGAAGGAGGCCACTGTCTTTGTCAGTCAGTGTTTAGGTAGGTGTATGTGTCACCTCCACATGATACCAGAACAATAGGTATCACAACAGAACAGAAGATCGCCAGAACCATCCCACAGTCTCTGCCGGAGCTTTCTTCCTTTAGCGCCCCCTGATCCTATCTTTCTCCATTTTCACCCAGCCGTGTGTAACGCACGACACGTCAGACCAGGCTCCGTCTTCCATCACTCCATGGTAGGGTCCTGATGATCACCTGCTCTTTCCAGTTGTTTTCAGTGGTGGGTACTTGTTGGCATGGGCGCTCTGTTTGATTTGTGACAACACCCCCCACCATATACAATACTCAGTCATGTGACCTCATGTTCTATAACATTGTCGATTACATGATACCCCCCATATAACCCCCATATACTCAGTCACGTGACCTCATGTTCTATGACACTATCGATTACATGATACCCCCCATATAACCCCCATATACTCAGTCACGTGACCTCATGTTCTATGACACTGTCGATTACGTGATACCCCCTATATACCCCCATATACTCAGTCACGTGACCTCATGTTCTATGACACTGTCGATTACATTATATCTGTATTTGGCAGAATATTATTGGATACAATAAATCACTGTCATTCTCCATTACCAGTAGAGGTTGATTACGGTTAATGGTAGCGACGCCCTATTAGTTAATGATCGGTGACCCCGATCTGTCCATCAATGGTTAATTGTTATCGGAGATAAATGACTTTAATCATTGTGGTAATTACATGGGCAGGGAATGTAGGTGACATCTATCTATATCATGGAGCACACGTGACTGTGCAGATAAATATAGAGCGGTGAGCTATTATCGGGATCGTGTCCTCGGGATGGACAATCCTTGTAGTAATTACATTACAAGATGGAAGATCTCCTGAACCTCTGATAGACACAGAAGATACCAGGGCAAAGGCAGGGCTAGGCCCAAAGGCCAAGACTATGACCAGACAATGGAGAAGACTAGAGCTCAGCCGATTTAGAGATTTCAGGATCGTTTTTAAAATCCGGTTTCCAATCATCTTCCAGCCGATCCCGATCGTGAAATTTACTCGATCACCGATGGGGATCGGAAAACATCCCTAGAGAACACAAGTCCACCTCCATGACCTCGAATGGCTTCCAACTCATGATATACTAGGCAGGTCTATTGATATGACCCTATAGCATCATATGGATCTACTCGTGTAGGTCAGGAGACCTATTGGCGGCCATACTATGCTATGCTCATATGCAGAGACAATACGCTTGTCTACGAGAGCTCTGATACTGTAACTCTAGAAACAAGCTGTCCACCATGCTGACTGTTTCCGATGTCGCAGTCTAGTCTGACCCATGATTGTACCAGTATGTTTCTCGGGTACCAGCTGGTGATTATTGTATCTCCCATGTCACCAGACCAGCATTTGTATTATTAACAAGGTCATTATTATTTTTGGGGACGGGGACCCATCTGCAGGACATGTGCGGTGAGCGGTCAGGGTGATGGTGTCCACCAGTCTCCAGCATTCGCCATCACAAGCAGAAATTGCTGCAGAACTGGAAAGACATAAATTCATCAGCCGGCGACATTTACGAGCTCTCGGGTCATAATTGAGGTTGTAAAACCTTAATCACTGAGCTCACTGAGACTTCATTACTGGAAAAAAAAGTTTGTGAACCCTTTGTAATGAATTGCTTAGAAAATATTATCTAGTACGTAATAGTAATGTCAGAGGGTATGAAGTGTACAGAGAAAGAACCACGAGTGTCACCACAGTCCATGTATGACAGCTAGACCACCACCATGGACCACCCCTCTAGATATAGAGATACCCTCTCTGCAGAGAACTGAGCAGATCTATAGGTCCCCTTGTGTCCCTCATAGACAGCAGATAGCTTTCCATAGCTGCAGGTTGTGTCATGGAGTGGACATTCATGTCTTGCATTTGTTTGACTATAGCCATATATCAGGCTGTGGATATATTGTGGACCAAACTGGAGAAGACAATAACTACTTCCACCATCAATGATGTCATCTCTGAACTGCACTGCTCAGTAAATATAAAACTGCTCCCCTGATCCCCCATAGATATAGGTGAAGCCTCTGCTCTGCTTCCCAGATCCCCCATAGATATAGGTGAAGCCTCTGCTCTGCTTCCCAGATCCCCTATAGATATAGGTGAAGCCTCTGCTCTGCTTCCTAGATCCCCCGTAGATATAGGTGATGCCTCTGCTCTGCTTCCCAGATCCCCCATAGATATAGGTGATGCCTCTACTCTGCTTCCCAGATCCCCTATAGATATAGGTGAAGCCTCTACTCTGCTTCCCAGATCCCCCATAGATATAGGTGAAGCCTCTGCTCTGCTTCCCAGATCCCCATAGATATAGGTGAAGCCTCTGCTCTGCTTCCAGATCCCCCATAGATATAGGTGATGCCTCTGCTCTGCTCCCCAGATCCCCTGTAGATATAGGTGAAGCCTCTGCTCTGCTTCCTAGATCCCCCGTAGATATAGGTGATGCCTCTGCTCTCCTTCCCAGATCCCCCCATAGATATAGGTGAAGCCTCTACTCTGCTTCCCAGATCCCCCATAGATATAGGTGAAGCCTCTGCTCTGCTTCCCAGATCCCCATAGATATAGGTGAAGCCTCTGCTCTGCTTCCCAGATCCCCCATAGATATAGGTGATGCCTCTGCTCTGCTCCCCAGATCCCCTGTAGATATAGGTGAAGCCTCTGCTCTGCTTCCCAGATCCCCTATAGATATAGGTGAAGCCTCTACTCTGCTTCCCAGATCCCCTATAGATATAGCTGAAGACTCTGCTCTGCTTCCCAGATCCCCCATAGATATAGGTGAAGCCTCTGCTCTGCTTCCTAGATCCCCCATAGATATAGGTGAAGACTCTGCTCTGCTTCCCAGATCCCCCATAGATATAGGTGAAGACTCTGCTCTGCTTCCCAGATCCCCATAGATATAGGTGATGCCTCTGCTCTGCTTCCCAGATCCCCCATAGATATAGGTGATGCCTCTGCTCTGCTCCCCTGATCCCCCATAGATATAGGTGAAGCCTCTGCTCTGCTTCTCAGATCCCCCATAGATATAGGTGAAGCCTCTGCTCTGCTTCCAGATCCCCCCATAGATATAGGTGAAGCCTCTGCTCTGCTCCCCAGATCCCCATAGATATAGGTGAAGCCTCTGCTCTGCTTCCAGATCCCCCATAGATATAGGTGAAGCCTCTGCTCTGCTTCCCAGATCCCCATAGATATAGGTGAAGCCTCTGCTCTGCTTCCCAGATCCCCCATAGATATAGGTGAAGACTCTGCTCTGCTCCCCAGATCCCCATAGATATAGGTGAAGCCTCTGCTCTGCTTCCAGATCCCCCATAGATATAGGTGAAGCCTCTGCTCTGCTTCCCAGATCCCTCATAGATATAGGTGAAGACTCTGCTCTGCTTCCCAGATCCCCTGTAGATATAGGTGAAGCCTCTGCTCTGCTTCACAGATCCCCATAGATATAGGTGAAGACTCTGCTCTGCTTCCCAGATCCCCCATAGATATAGGTGAAGACTCTGCTCTGCTTCCCAGATCCCCCATAGATATAGGTGAAGCCTCTGCTCTGCTTCCCAGATCCCCCATAGATATAGGTGAAGGCTCTGCTCTGCTTCCAGATCCCCCATAGATATAGGTGAAGCCTCTGCTCTGCTTCCCAGATCCCCATAGATATAGGTGAAGCCTCTGCTCTGCTTCCCAGATCCCCCATAGATATAGGTGAAGCCTCTGCTCTGCTTCCCAGATCCCCCATAGATATAGGTGAAGGCTCTGCTCTGCTTCCCAGATCCCCCATAGATATAGGTGAAGCCTCTGCTCTGCTTCCCAGATCCCCCATAGATATAGGTGAAGGCTCTGCTCTGCTTCCCAGATCCCCCATAGATATAGGTGAAGACTCTGCTCTGCTTCCCAGATCCCCCATAGATATAGGTGAAGGCTCTGCTCTGCTTCCCAGATCCCCCATAGATATAGGTGAAGCCTTTGCTCTGCTCCCCAGATCCCCTGTAGATATAGGTGAAGCCTCTGCTCTGCTTCCTAGATCCCCTATAGATATAGCTGAAGCCTCTGCTCTGCTTCCCAGATCCCCCATAGATATAGGTGAAGGCTCTGCTCTGCTTCCAGATCCCAAATAGATATAGGTGAAGCCTCTGCTCTGCTTCCCAGATCCCCCCATAGATATAGGTGAAGACTCTGCTCTGCTTCCCAGATCCCCCATAGATATAGGTGAAGCCTCTGCTCTGCTTCCTAGATCCCCCATATATATAGGTGAAGGCTCTGCTCTGCTTCCCAGATCCCCATAGATATAGGTGAAGCCTCTGCTCTGCTTCCCAGATCCCCATAGATATAGGTGAAGCCTCTGCTCTGCTTCCCAGATCCCCCCATAGATATAGGTGAAGACTCTGCTCTGCTTCCCAGATCCCCCATAGATATAGGTGAAGCCTCTGCTCTGCTTCCTAGATCCCCCATAGATATAGGTGAAGCCTCTGCTCTGCTTCCTAGATCCCCCATAGATATAGGTGAAGCCTCTGCTCTGCTTCCCAGATCCCCCATAGATATAGGTGAAGATTCTGCTCTATTCAGTTAGGATTGTTGTAACCCTCTTGATGTGTAGCCACTGAACTGTTTGACTTGGGGCAATACTGAGGGCATTGACTAAGCTCTCTCCTGGTTTTTACCCTTTAACCCCTATATGGGTGCCTGTTATTCACTGCAGGGAACCACCAACTAGCTGTCTCAGGAGAAGTCTCAGTTCACTGGTGGCTTACCTACACAGATCAAGAGACAACAGAGCAAGGACATGGTCAGTGACAAAGCCAAGGTCAGGGCAGGTGGAGTTATTCCATATTTGTCAACTCTATTAAAATGTCTGAGCCACCCCTACAGTTCAAGAAGAGTTGGCAAATCTCTCGGATCTCGACAGCTCTCTATTATATGACACTCATGTCATAAAAAGGGGCATGGCTGGCATATTTTGATGCTCATGTCATAAAAAAGGGGTCAGGGCAGGTTTTTGATATGGGTATTCAGGAGGGGTCTAAAAATGAGCAAACTGTGGTCAAACAGCTTTCCAATGAAGCCAGGAACCTGTTTGCTCAGGAATCTTCCTGTGGGTAAGAGGTATCTTGTACAACCTGGGAACACTTGGGAATAGCCAAGGACATTGACTGGAGGCAGAAAGCAGTAGGACCATGCCAATATCAAGGCCCATCAGCTCTATGTCAGGGTGGTGATGTCATTAGTCTTTGGTCAGATCTGGTGCTCAGGAAATGACCTGACTAGTATCTGACTGGTATTACCTAGTACGGTGACTAGTGTGCGAGATGGCGCCATCCCTGTCTATAGGGGCAGGAGTGAAGTAAACACAGTCCATGTGTAGATGCATCGACCTTCCCTGACATCTAGTCATGGTGGAGCTTGTTCTTCAGAATTCCAGCAACATTCCATAACATCAATGGAGAATCAGGACCGATGACATCATCAGTGACTCAATATGACAAGGTAACTGTTAGACGCTGCCTGTCCTATTGTCACCGAATAAATAATCATCAGGGGCCGTCACTCTCCACAAACTCTCTGAGCCTTACAAACTTCTGCAGATTTTTCTAGCACCGTTTTACAGGATAACTGTACCCTATATATGTGAATACTGGGCTCCAGAGCTGCAATCACAATTCTGCCAATGGTCTAACAAGAGGGAGATGTTTTTGAAAAAAAATAAATCAATGCAAAACCTTTTTGTTTTTTTCTATTCCTACCAAATCCTTGTAATACAGTACACTGCTCAAAATAATATGGGGCCCGCCAATAACACCTCCGAGACCTGAAGGAATGAAATCTTCTCATTGTTTGTTCTGTACAAAGCTGAATGTGATGACAACAAAATCCACAAAAATCATCAATGGAATTCCCATTTATTAACCCATGGAGGCCTGGGTTTGGAGTCACCCCCAAAATTACTACACTACAGGCTGATCCAATATGAGGCTGAGTAGTGTGTGTGACCTCCCCGGGCCTGTATGACCTCCCTACAACACCTGGACATGCTCCTGATGAGGCTGAGTAGTGTGTGTGACCTCCACGTGTCTGTATGACCTCCCTACAACACCTGGACATGCTCCTGATGAGGCTGAGTAGTGTGTGCGGCCTCCCCGGGCCTGTATGACCTCCCTACAACACCTGGACATGCTCCTGATGAGGCTGAGTAGTGTGTGTGGCCTCCACATGCCTGTATGACCTCCCTACAGCACCTGGACATGCTCCTGATGAGGCTGAGTAGTGTGTGTGACCTCCATGTGTCTGTATGACCTCCCTACAACACCTGGACATGCTCCTGATGAGGCTGAGTAGTGTGTGTGACCTCCACGTATCTGTATGACCTCCCTACAACACCTGGACATGCTCCTGATGAGGCTGAGTAGTGTGTGTGACCTCCACGTGTCTGTATGACCTCCCTACAACACCTGGACATGCTCCTGATGAGGCTGAGTAGTGTGTGTGACCTCCACATGTCTGTATGACCTCCCTACAACACCTGGACATGCTCCTGATGAGGCTGAGTAGTGTGTGTGACCTCCACATGCCTGTATGACCTCCCTACAGCACCTGGACATGCTCCTGATGAGGCTGAGTAGTGTGTGTGACCTCCACGTGTCTGTATGACCTCCCTACAACACCTGGACATGCTCCTGATGAGGCTGAGTAGTGTGTGACCTCCACGTGTCTGTATGACCTCCATACAACACCTGGACATGCTCCTGATGAGGCTGAGTAGTGTGTGTGGCCTCCACATGCCTGTATGACCTCCCTACAGCACCTGGACATGCTCCTGATGAGGCTGAGTAGTGTGTGTGACCTCCCCGGGCCTGTATGACCTCCCTACAACACCTGGACATGCTCCTGATGAGGCTGAGTAGTGTGTGTGACCTCCACGTGTCTGTATGACCTCCATACAACACCTGGACATGCTCCTGATGAGGCTGAGTAGTGTGTGTGACCTCCATGTGTCTGTATGACCTCCCTACAACACCTGGACATGCTCCTGATGAGGCTGAGTAGTGTATGTGACCTCCACGTGTCTGTATGACCTCCCTACAACACCTGGACATGCTCCTGATGAGGCTGAGTAGTGTATGTGACCTCCACGTGTCTGTATGACCTCCCTACAACACCTGGACATGCTCCTGATGAGGCTGAGTAGTGTGTGTGACCTCCACGTGTCTGTATGACCTCCCTACAACACCAGGACATGCTCCTGATGAGACTGAGTAGTGTGTGTGACCTCCACGTGTCTGTATGACCTCCCTACAACACCTGGACATCCTCCTGATGAGGCTGAGTAGTGTGTGTGACCTCCATGTGTCTGTATGACCTCCCTACAACACCAGGACATCCTCCTGATGAGGCTGAGTAGTGTGTGTGACCTCCACGTGTCTGTATGACCTCCCTACAACACCTGGACATGCTCCTGATGAGGCTGAGTAGTGTGTGCGACCTCCCCGGGCCTGTATGACCTCCCTACAACACCTGGACATGCTCCTGATGAGACTGAGTAGTGTGTGTGACCTCCACGGGCCTGTATGACCTCCCTACAACACCAGGACATGCTCCTGATGAGGCTGAGTAGTATGTGTGACCTCCCCGGGCCTGTATGACCTCCCTACAACACCTGGACATGCTCCTGATGAGGCTGAGTAGTGTGTGCGACCTCCACGTGTCTGTATGACCTCCCTACAACACCTGGACATGCTCCTGATGAGGCTGTGGATGGTCTCCTGAGGGATCTCCTCCCAGACCTGGACTAAAGCATCTGCCAACTCCTGGACAATCTGTGATGCAACTCTCCACGGCGTCTCCAGACTCTGTCACGTCTGTCTCCTGTGCTCAGTGTGAACCTGCTTTCATTTGTGAAGAGCACAGGGCACCAGTGGTGAAGTTGCCAATCCTTGTGTTCTGTGGCAAATGCCAAGCATCCTCCACGGTGTTGGGCTGTGAGCACAACCCCCATCTGTGGACGTCGGGCCCTCATACCACACTCATGGAGTCAGTTTCTAACCCTTTGTGCAGACACATGCAGATATGTGGCCTGCTGGAGGTCTTTTGCAGCGCTCTAGCAGTGCGCCTCCTGTTCCTCCTTGCACAAAGGCGGAGGTAGCGGTCCTGCTGCTGGGTTGTTGCCCTCCTACAACCCCCTCCATGTCTCCTGGTGTGCTGGCCTGTCTCCTGGTAGCGCCTCCAGCGTGCCACGTTCCACCACAGACTGTCCAGGAGTTGTCAGATGCTTTAGTCCAGGTCTGGGAGGAGATTCCTCAGGAGACCACCCACAACCTCATGAGGAGCATGCCCAGGTGTTGTAGGGAGGTCATACAGGCCCAGGGAGGCCACACACACTACTCAGCCTCATACTGACAGGACATTGGAAGGACATTACATCACAGTTAGATCGGCCTGTAGTGGGTTTTTACCACTTTAATTGGGGGGGGGGGGGGTGACTCAAAATCCAGGCCTCCATTGGTTAATAAATGTGATTTCCATTGATGATTTAGTTGTCATCACATTCTTCTATGCTCAGAACAAACAATGAGAAGATTTCATCCATTCCCATCTAGGAGGAGTTATTGGAGGGGGCCCTTTATTGTTTTTAGCAGTGTATAAGACCAGCAGAAGTGTGATTACAGCTCTGGATGTGAGCGGAGTATCGCTGAGGAACTAGATAAGTATGCGTTCTTGCACAGTAGCTGACGCCGTAGTTTTTGTAGGGAGGCTTTGGGGCTCGTATAACCTGCCTTTGTCTTATAAGGAGAGATTACGTTTAATAGAGCGTGGAGTGTTATCACAAGGATTACGGAGGATGTGGAGGATTCCTCCGGAGCTTAGTCCCATTGTTCAGCCCATCCACGCCGGCCTCTGACATGACATTATTACTTCCCTGTACAAGACAATAAGTCGACAAACAGCTGACCCAGTAATTCCAGGATCACCTGACATGAGAGAACTTCACCAATCTCCAGAACCCCCAAGAAAATGGGAAATGCAGGAGGTCCAATGTCGGCCAAACCTACAATAAGATGAACGTGCCTCCTGGATTCAGACGACCACACAACCTTCATCAACTCAATGAGAATCTATGAGCTAGCTCAGACCCAAAACATCAAGACGTAGCCTCAATAACCCCCCCCCCATCAGATGTTCTTATGGACCATTAGTGGTCTGGACCATCTGCTTCCAGATGCCACATCTTATCCTTCAAGGAATTCCTCTATCTGAAGATGCTATAATGGGCAAGACAATTACCTACGAGAGTCCTTACGAGAAACTGGAATTGGGATAATATACACAATGATGTCACATTGAGGGATAATCTAATTTGTGATGTCACCCGGGGTTATGCTGAGGCTCTTCAGTAAGTAGTTGTCACATTAGTCTCTCCGACGCCATATGTGCAGGTCACCATTACATGTTCCCAGAACGGCTCTTGTGTCTTCAGCATCAGCAGCTCAGGTTGAGCTAAGAGCTGTGTCTATAACGGGGCAGCTTCTTTTCAACTTTCGGGGACCACTGGTAACACCCCCAAGGCGAGCTAATGGCGGCCATATTGGATATCACTCAACGTTTCCCAAGAGAAACATACTGCAGGACAGTTCCTGAAGGGCTTGATGCAGAAGATCACTTGAGTGGTTTCTTATTCCTTGGAGATTTCTTCTTCTGTTTACCATCATCATCCTCATTTCCATTTAGGTGACCACAACCTGTGCTGCAGCTCTCACCACCCTGTGTGATCAGAGGCCATAGAGGATAATGGTGAGGGACATCCTAGACACACCAAGCTCTTCTAATAGGCCATCATTATACACGTCAGTCTTCACAAGGGACTTCAAAGGTCCAATCCCGGTGGTTTAATGTCCACTGGGATCAAACAGCAGGCATGACACATCAGATTTGTCTGTTCGGGAGATGTTGTCCTCAGTATAGTCACTGCCCTCACGTCTTTCATGTGATGAGACTTCTGCATTTGGTCTTTGCAGATTTCTACAGCTTTCCACATGTAGTAAGAGTAGTCCTCATCTTCACTGGACATTACTAACCGAGCCTCCTATGTGCACATTAAAGGGGTTATTTGTTTTGAAGGACCACTTTCTATACCTCGCTGGTCTCAGGTAAAAAGTGGCCAAGGCTCCAGCAACCTGAAGCCTCCTCAGATCCAGGAGCCATATCTTGCTGATTCTGTTCTACTCCAGATCCATAATGCACAGAAACATGGGAAGAACATGTACATAGAAGTAGACCTCAAAGAGTCCCACGTGACTTACTGTAGGGGTTCTTGTGTATACTTATGTGTCCTATGTGCCTACAGCTGGAGGGGTGGTGGAGATTCTTTAAGGGTGGGGGTATCTCCAGTGTCAAACATGTGTCCCGAGGGCCGCATGCGGCCCTTTACAGGCATATCTGCGGCCCTCACAAAAGTCTCAAACTTTGTCTCTAAACTTTAGACTTTTGTGCGGGCCGCAGATGTACAAAACTCATGATCAGCACTTCCGGCTCTTCATTCATTGGCCCATATCCCTGCATATGACCTGCTTAAGAGATCAGCGGCTGCTGTTCACGTAAGCAGGTCATATGCAGGGATATGCAGCGCCGCACCTCTCATGAAGCGACCGCTTCAGGCGGCGCTATGCTGGGGCCCCGGGGGGGACGGCATTTTTTGACCTAAGCCAGTCCAGGACAAACTCGACAGGGAAAGTGAGCGGTGGATTGGGGCGATCCTGCTGGACTCAGCGCTGCTCCAGCAGCCGCCCCTCACCCTTCACAGAGAGCAGGTCTCCCTGCCTGCTCTCTGCCTGCTCCGCTCCGTCCCCTCCTCCCTCCACTCCGCCCCCTCCTCCCCACACGCCGGGTGACGTGGCCACGTAATCAGGCCCGCACCCGACGTGTGCCTGCGTCCTACGCGGTCTCACAAGACCGCTGCGCAGGCTGAAGAGCAGAAGCAGGTAAGCTTCTGCAGAAGAAATTGTGATTTTTCAAGTATTTAACACCTATCCTACGGATAGGGGATAAATACTAGATTTATGATGATGGGGGGGGGGGGGGGTTGGAGTGCTGGGGAAGGGTTGGGGTGCTGGGGGAGGGGGGCTTTTTGATGTCTGTCTGGCCCTTCCTTGGGCCTGAGGACTGTTTTTTTTCCCACCCACTTGCAATTCTTTCACTTGCAGGTTAATTGGACCATTACAGTCTGTAGTGCTCCTATTAACCCCCAAGTGCAAGAATTGCAAGTGGGTGGGAAAAAACAGTCCTCAGGCCCAAGGAAGGGCCAGACATCCAGAAGAACCCCCAGCCCCCCCTTCCCCGGAACCCCCCTCCCCCCAGCACTCTAACCCTTCCCCGGCACTCCAACACAATAACGGTGTCTGCCAGCTTTAACTGAGGTGCCATTTTACCAGCAATCGCGGGCACCCGGAGCAAGATTCAGGGCCTGCGTGCATTTTTATGGCATCCGGGAGCCTTGTGAGGCTCCAGCCTGTCATTCTATACTTTCTATTGTAGGCTACTCTATGTAGCCTGCAATAGAAATGCCGGATTTTTGCAATGCATGGTATTAGTGATCAGTCCCCTAGGCCCTAGCCATTAGCTGCTGTGTGCGGCCCTCGCAACAACCTCTTGTTACTCATGTGGCCCTCGGGATACCCTGAGTTTGACATGCCTGTCTTAGAGTATTCTTGGTGGGATCTTTAGATCAAGTTGCCCTCAACTTCCATTGAGAAAACTGGCATAAAACCTACAATTTTGTCAGGTTAGATGGGGAAATATGCAGCGGTTCACCCTTCCTTTGTCTCACTTGAGGAATGAGAAGGAATTGATGGCTAACGTTTGGTGAATAAAGGTCTAAGATGCAGAGTTAGAGAATTTGTTTCATGAATATTTGCAAGGTTCACCAGGAAAAAGTCTCCAACTGGATTTGTTCTGGACCCAAAACAATACTTACCTTTCCTGAGCTCCACATTGGCATCCTCTAGAGTTCCAATGGTTTCTTCTGGTCCATGAATCATTGCTGAGGCCCAGGAAAGGTGAGTATGGAGCCTAGAGCACAGGAAACTTTAGTAGACTCATGGGTGGCGAAGTCAAAAATTTCAAGTTAGACAAAACACAAAATTTATGGCAAATTTGGAATGAACCTTGTTCCTTACTAACCAGCTTTAGTGTTGTGAACCAAGACCTGCATGTGGGGCAAGGGCATACAGACATGGGGGGAATGGTAAGGAGGTGGGTATGGGAGGGTGTCATGCTCCAGACTATCCTGTCCCATGTTGGAGTTGTGTGATGGCATGGGATGTCAATAGCAAGGGACTGAACTTGGATATTTGCCCTGCCCCTCCTTTACTTATTTTTAGCCCATCAGGGTACATCTTGGTGTCTGCTATGCCCTGTATACGTGAGGGAAAACCTATCTCCAAAAAAACAGGGCGACTATTATCCTGACATGGGGTGTCTCACATATGGGCTCAGATATCTCTGGGGCTTTGGTGGTACAATCACCCATGGACCACCAACACAATGGTTTGTGTTACCGGTATGACGACCCTTCACCAATAACCGCCTACTGGAGTTCATTTCGGTTCTTTGTCGTCTGTTTGCCGTCTCATGAGATATATATTGTGTATATTACTATACAAATTATGTTTTATTCTATTATTTACTGTTTTGGGGACTGTGCGTTACATTTATTTGTCGGCCCCTTCACCTCCTGTCATTTTGTTGTCTACAGATGACGGTGAGGCCAGACATCTCGGTGCCATGTGCATTGCCTGATGTTGTTCCTGCCGCCAGGGCTCAGTCCCGGTTTATCCTGCAGATCCACCTTCCCTGGGACAACCCACATAACTGATTTATAATTGTGAAGCTGCCAAATAAAGATCTGAAAACTGGTTAATGGTGTTCATGATTACAATAAGTGATGGATGTGCAGATGTCACAGAGGTGCGGGTGAGGCTGTACATCAAGTATCATGTATATATGTATATATGTATGTATATCGGTGTCTTCTTACATATCTCTGATATATGCAGATGTTCTGTACACGTAAACAGCCACCACCTTCACATCTTAGGACCAACATCAGATTGAAATGTCTCTAATTTCTCGCCCTTTATCCTAACCTCAATCCCTAACCCCTAAACTTAACCCTAACTCCACTAAACCTAAGCCTAGCCTGAAGCCCTAGCCCCTAAACGTAACCCTAACTCCACTAAACCTATCCCTAACCCTAACGTCTATTGGATTAAAGTCAGGACTTTGACTAGGCCATTCCATAACTTTATTCTTCTACCCCTTATGTCCTCAGGGCAGCCATCTTGCTATATGAGCCACATTCTCTTGATCTTCAACTCATGGACAAATGTCTTTTTTCGTTTAGAATTCACAATTGTGTTTCAGTAGTCATTCTCCCATCAATGATGACAAATTCTGGTCCAGATACTGAAAAATAGGGCCATACCATGATACCACCAGTACCGGGGGTCACAGAAGGTAAACAGGGCCAAACCATGATACTACCAGTACTGGGTGTCACAGAAGGTAACCAGGGCCATACCATGATACTACCAGTACTGGGTGTCACAGAAGGTAACCAGGGCCATACCATGATACTACCAGTACTGGGTGTCACAGAAGGTAACCAGGGCCATACCATGATACTACCAGTACTGGGTGTCACAGAAGGTAACCAGGGCCATACCATGATACTACCAGTACTGGGTGTTGCAGAAGGTAACCAGGGCAATACCATGATACTACCAGTACTGGGTGTCACAGAAGGTAACCAGGGCCATACCATGATACTACCAGTACTGGGTGTCACAGAAGGTAACCAGGGCCATACCATGATACTACCAGTACTGGGTGTTGCAGAAGGTAAACAGGGCCAAACCATTAAACTACCAGTACCAGGGGTCACAGAAGGTAAACAGGGCCATACCATGATACTACCAACACCAGGCGTTACAAATGTTAAAGGGGCTCTATCAGCAAAATCATGCTGATAGAGCCCCACATATGCGTGAATAGCCTTTAAAAAGGCTATTCAAGCACCGTAAATGTTATATTAAACTACCCCCCCCCCCCCCCCAGTTTTAAAATAATAACCTAAAAAGATTGTTCTCTACTTACGGAACGTGCACGCTGGTCGGGCATTCTGGGTGTGTCTTCATCTTCATCCTCGCCTCTTCTTCCTCCGATGTACTCCGGTCCCGTCTTCCTCCAGCGCTCGCGAACGGACACTGATAGCCCGGGCGCATGTGCAGTAGCTGTAGTAGAAGCCGCATGCTACTGCGCATGCGCCCAGGCCGTTTTTTAATATCAGTGTCCGCGAGCGAGCACTGGAAGAAGACGGGACCGGAGGACATCGGAGGAAGAAGAGGCGAGGATGAAGATGAAGACACACCCTGAATGCCTGCCCAGCGTGCACGATGCGTAAGTAGAGAACATTCTTTTTTAGGTTATTTTTTTAAAACGGGGGGGGGGGGGGGGGTTAATATAACATTACTGATGCCTGAATAGCCTTTTTAAAGACTTCATGCATATGTGGGGCTCTAGCAGCATGATTTTGCTGATAGAGCCCCTTTAAACAGGGCCATACCATGATACTATCAGTCCCGGGGGCCACAGATGGTAAACAGGGCCATACCATGATACTACCAGTACCGGGGGTCACAGAAGGTAAACAGGGCCAAACCATGATACTATCAGTACCGGGGGTCACAGATGGTAAACAGGGCCATACCATGATACTACCAGTACCGGGGGTCACAGATGGTAAACAGGGCCATACCATGATACTACCAGTACCGGGGGTTACAGAAGGTAAACAGGGCCATACCATGATACTACCAGTACCGGGGGTTACAGAAGGTAACCAGGGCCATACCATGATACTATCGGCACCAGGTGTCACAAATGATAAACAGGGCCATACCATGATACTACCAGTACCGGGGGTCACAGAAGGTAAACAGGGCCAAACCATGATACTACCAGTACCGGGGGTCACAGAAGGTAACCAGGGCCATACCATGATACTATCGGCACCAGGTGTCACAAATGATAAACAGGGCCATACCATGATACTACCAGTACCGGGGGTTACAGAAGGTAAACAGGGCCAAACCATGATACTACCAGTACCGGGGGTCACAGAAGGTAACCAGGGCCATACCATGATACTACCAGTACTGGGTGTTGCAGAAGGTAAACAGGACCATGCCATTAAATTACCAGTACCGGGGGTCACAGAAGGTAAACAGGGCCATACCATGATACTACCAGTACTGGGGGTCACAGAAGGTAACCAGGGCCATACCATGATACTACCAGTACTGGGGGTCACAGAAGGTAACCAGGGCCATACCATGATACTACCAGTACTGGGGGTCACAGAAGGTAACCAGGGCCATACCATGATACTACCAGTACTGGGGGTCACAGAAGGTAACCAGGGCCATACCATGATACTACCAGTACTGGGGGTCACAGAAGGTAACCAGGGCCATACCATGATACTACCAGTATCGGGGGTCACAAATGGTAAACAGAGCCATACCAAGATACTACCAGTACTGAGGGTCACAGATGGTAAACAGGGTCATACCATGATACTACCAGTACCGGGGGTCACAGATGGTAAACAGGGCCATACCATGATACTACCAGTACTGGGGGTCACAGATGGTAAACAGGGCCATACCATGATACTACCAGTACTGGGGGTTACAGAAGGTAACCAGGGCCATACCATGATACTATCAGTACTGGGGGTCACAGATGGTAAACAGGGCCATACCATGATACTACCAGTACTGGGGGGTCACAGATGGTAAACAGGGCCATACCATGATACTACCAGTACCGGGGGGTCACAGATGGTAAACAGGGCCATACCATGATACTACCAGTACCGGGGGTCACAGATGGTAAACAGGGCCATACCATGATACTACCAGTACTGGGGGTCACAGATGGTAAACAGGGCCATACCATGATACTACCAGTACTGGGGGTCACAGATGGTAAACAGGGCCATACCATGATACTACCAGTACCGGGGGGTCACAGATGGTATAAGGTTTTTATTCTAGAAGACAGTATTTTCCTCTCTCCAGACATAACGCTTCTCATTTACCCCGTAAAGCTCTATTTTGGTCTGACTGTCGAATGGCGGAGTCCAATCCCTTTACAGACGGTTTTGTAACCTCTCCAGCCTGATGAACACCTCCTCTTCTTCTTCTGAGATCTTCAGACGTTCCCCTTTATCCGTGCCATGATACACAAGCGGGTTGTGACGATCAGACTTTGACAGATTCCTGTTCTCTAAGTAGAAGATGTCGCCCGCTCACCCCACATTGTCACCCCATTGATAAAAAAACACCTGACTCTAACTTTCTAAGGGTTCACATACTTTTACCACCATAAGACATTGTCCTGACCTGCAGGATACATGGGTGGCCGCGGATCCCACTAGTGATGGGGGCGCACATTATATGACAGGGGTCACAATCTGTCCGCACACGACTACGACTCCTAGCCGGCAGCATGTTGGGACGTTATAGAGCAGTGTAATCCCCCATATCATAGTAGTGGTGTGTGGTGCGGCCCCCTGTAATCCCCCATATCATAGTAATGGTGTGTGGTGCGGCCCCCTGTAATCCCCCATATCATAGTAATGGTGTGTGGTGCGGCCCCCTGTAATCCCCCATATCATAGTAATGGTGTGTGGTGCGGCCCCCTGTAATCCCCCATATCATAGTAATGGTGTGTGGTGCGGCCCCCTGTAATCCCCCATATCATAGTAGTGGTGTGTGGTGCGGCCCCCTGTAATCCCCCATATCATAGTAATGGTGTGTGGTGCGGCCCCCTGTAATCCCCCATATCATAGTAGTGGTGTGTGGTGCGGCCCCCTGTAATCCCCCATATCATAGTAATGGTGTGTGGTGCGGCCCCCTGTAATCCCCCATATCATAGTAGTGGTGTGTGGTGCGGCCCCCTGTAATCCCCCATATCATAGTAATGGTGTGTGGTGCGGCCCCCTGTAATCCCCCATATCATAGTAGTGGTGTGTGGTGCGGCCCCCTGTAATCCCCCATATCATAGTAGTGGTGTGTGGTGCGGCCCCCTGTAATCCCCCATATCATAGTAATGGTGTGTGGTGCGGCCCCCTGTAATCCCCCATATCATAGTAGTGGTGTGTGGTGCGGCCCCCTGTAATCCCCCATATCATAGTAATGGTGTGAGCAGACAGCAGGTTACGCGGCCCCCTGTAATCCCCGCACACTCGCCTCCTTACAGGACTTGTACTATAATCTCCTGTATAATGCTCTGGCCGCTCCCTCTGATCCCTTAACCCAAATTCAGTGACAAGTGTTTGCTGTATAATTAGGGGCTCAGAGGAATGTGGGTGAGGACGGCGCAACGAGAAGCCGCACATTAGTGACATGCCGAATCATCAGCGCTGGAGCCTCCAGCAGGGACAGGGTTAATAAGAGCGCAGGAATGTGTCACGTAGGTGCAGGATCTACCCCCGAATATATCACTGCTCCCCCACCCAGCACCGGACATGAGTATCACTGAAGTATCTAACCCTCTCATGTGTGATACACTGTATCTAATCCTATCACATATGATACACTGTATCTAACCCTCTCATGTGTGATACACTGTATCTAATCCTATCACATATGATACACTGTATCTAACCCTCTCATGTGTGATACGCTGTGCCGAGCCTGTATCTAACCCTCTCATGTCTGATACACTGTATCTAACCCTCTCATGTGTGATACATTGTAGTTAATCCTCTCATGTGTGATACACTGTATCTAATCCTGTCACATGTGATACACTGTATCTAACCCTCTCATGTGTGATACTATATACTGAGCTGTGTATCTGACCCTCTCACGTGTGATACTGTCCCCTCTAAGCCAGTATACATTTCCTGCACTGATATGCAGAGATTGCAATGCTCCATCTATCAGGTGTATATACTGTATATACTATATATGTGCCCCTCAGCTCCTCCATACTAGATGACATGGATGTAGGGTGATGTATACAGTCCCTATAAGATAAGATAATCCTTTAATAGTCCCACAATTGGGAAATTTCAGCGTGTTACAGCAGCATAGTAATACAGATACAGGATAATACAGAGTGATATATTACAGACGTAGACACACATATGCTGAGAGGAGAAGATATACTAGGAGTCCATAGCAGCTAGGGAGCAGAGAAGAAAGAAGAAGACCTCATGGTCATCGTCATAATCATTAGTTCTCTGTGCGGAGTGTCTTCGTTTGGTCTGATGTAGATTATACAGCCTGGTCGCGGTTGGAAGGAAGGACCTGCAATAGCTCCTTCTCACACTTGGGGTGAAGCAGACGGTCGCTTACAGTGCTGCCAAGTCTCATCAGGGTCCCATACATGGGGTGGGATTTGTTCTCCCGCATGGAGGTCACCACAGACAGTATCCTTCTGTCACCCACCACCTGTACTGGGTCCAGGGTGTATAGAGGAGTCACCTGGAGGAGCTCAGACCATCCCATTATAAATATTATATGACCTGTATATAATTGCCGCCCTATCGCCCTGTAATACAAGTAATTGGTGCCCAGGTCACCTGTAGTACAGTAGTCAGGGTGGCACGGCAGTGAAGGTGCCTCGTACAGTCAGGAGCAAAGTAGCCAAATATCCCTCTGTCTTCATGAAGGGTGAAGGCTCAGGGGGACCCTCCTCATCCCCTTTATCCCCTGCAAGTAGGAACCCCACACAAACACGGGGCAAACATGGAAATCCCATGTACATGGTGTCCAAACCCAGGACTCCAGTAGTGCAAGGGGACTGTTCTAACCACTGGACCTTCAAGCTACTGAGCTAAGTACTGAGCCACCGAGCTAGTGACCTAACCACTGAGCCACCAAGCTACTGAGCTAACCACAGAGCCACCAAGCTACTGAGCTAACCACTGAGCCACCAAGCTACTGAGCTAACCACTGAGCCACCAAGCTACTGAGCTAACCACTGAGCCACCAAGCTACTGAGCTAAGTACTGAGCCACCGAGCTAGTGACCTAACCACTGAGCCACCAAGCTACTGAGCTAACCACAGAGCCACCAAGCTACTGAGCTAACCACAGAGCCACCAAGTTAAACACTGAGTCCCCAAGCTGCCAAGTTAACACTTAGCCATCAAGCTACCCAGCTAAACACTGAGACACTGCGATACCAAGCTAACTATTGAGCCGCTTATCTTCCAAGCTAACCACTGAGCCCCTGAGCCACAGAGATAACTACTGAGCTAACCACTGAGTCACCGAGCTAGCAAGCTAACCATTGAGTCATCAATCTAACCACTGAGTCCCTGAGCTACTGAGCTAACCACTGAGCCACAGAGATAACCATTGAGCCACCGAGCTACTGAGCTAACCACTGAGTCACCGAGCTACTGAACTAACCACTGAGACAATGAACTATCAACCTAACCAATGAACTAGCAAGCTACTGTGCTAACTACTGAACCATCAAGATAACCACTGAGCCACCAAGCTAGTGAACTAACCACTGAGCCACTGAGCTAACTACTGAGCCACCAAGCTACTGAGCTAACCACTAAGCCACCGAGCTACTGAGCTAGCTACTGAACCATTGAGCTAATTACTGAGCCACTGGGCTACTGAGCTAACCACTGAACTAGTGAGCTAACTACTGAACCATCAAGCTAACCACTTAGCCATTGAGCTATTGAGCTAACTACTGAACCATCAAGATAACCACTCAGCCACCAAGCTACTGAGCTAACCACTGAGCTACTGAGCTAACCACTGAGCTAGTGAGCTAACTACTGAGCTAGTGAGCTAACTACCAAACCATTGAGCTAACCACTTAGCCACTAAGCTACTGAGCTAACCACTGAACCATCGAGATAACCACTGAGCTAGCTATTGAGCTAACCACTGAGCTATTGAGATAACTACTGAACCATTGAGATATCCACTGAGCCACTGAGCTAACCACTGAGCCACAGAGATATCCACTGAGCTACGGAGCTAACCACTGAGCTAGTGAGCTAACTACTGAACCATCGAGCTAACCACTTAGCCACTAAGCTATTGAGCTAACCACTGAACCATTGAGATAACCACTGAGCTAGTGAGCTAACTACTGAGCCACAGAGATAACCACTGAGCCACCGAGCTAGTGAGCTACCCACTGAGCTACCATGCTGCTTCACTTTCATTCACTCTTTCCATGTAAACTATTTTTGCCCATAATTGCTGCCTGCACTGTGTGACCTGGTGCCAACCTCTTGTACCTGATCCCAATGATAGCAATTACAGTAATGACCGGTTTGCCGCCATGTCATCGGCTCCAGCTGCATTTTCTCCTTTTATTAATATCTATTTTGCGGGTCAGGATAATAATTATATGATATATCATTAACGTTATATCCAGAATGGTGCGGGACTTGTAATGGAGATGGAATCCCAATACTGCTGTGACCCAAATATATGAAGAGGTAATAGGGGAGAGCAGCCATCGAGCTGGATATAGACAGTTCAAACTGACACTCGGATTCTATTCTCATACAGATCAGTGATATAAGCGCTCATTGTTAATAAGGTGCAAAAAGTTTCATTTGTACTGCAGGGACAAACCTTTGGGACTGTTCCATTGTGCTTGTAGTAGATTTGGTATACGGGCATACACGCGTCTTCCACTTGTTTCAGTGCCCCTTACACCAATCCCCCTCCTCTATTGTCAGACTGAACCAACATTGACCACCTCTATGTTCACAGTCCTGTTCCCCTGAAGAGTCCAACAAGCCTAACATTTACCAAAGTCCCAGTTTAATGTGGGTAGGTCCTTCATGTCTATAAGGTCCTCGCCAGATCCTGATGAAGTTGGTGGGTTTGGCCAACATTGTCTATCGTGTATTCTGATCTTCAATTGGATTTCCAATGCTTGATGGGCTTGGAGGGCATTGCTGTGGCTCTTTGGGGGAGCAGAATAGTAAAAAAGCCTCCAACAGGAAAAATATGTCCAAGAACCTTCAAGATTTTGGAGAATCCTGAGTATCACACAAAAGAGAAGTCCACTAGAAGGAGACATGACCAAACCAAAGTCTTTTTCATGATACATCATGGGATGTGATATGGAGAAGACAACTGTGAATAGAAAACATGAAACGTACGACCGGCAACAAGATGGAGACAATCAGACATATCATAACCCCGTCACTAAGACGTCTGAAGACCCAACACAAGACATTCAGGAGGAACACAAGAGACATGGCCACTGACGGTCCACACAAGGAATCGAACATAAGGGACATGAGCCAAAAAGTCAATATGGATGCCATGAATCTATGAAAAGAAGCGTCTACAACTCAATAGCCAGATCATGAACAGAAGAAATTCATCAGAGAACGTGGTGGCCAGTTCAGTGGTGATAATGGTCGGAGAATGTGGTGGTTGGTGAACTGGTCAGAGATTGTGACGGTTAGAGATTGTGATGGTTAGAGAATGAGGTGGTCGGAGAATGTAGTGGTCACACGATGTAGTGGCCAGAGATGGTCGTAGGCTCAGATCAGGTTGTCAGATATCAGTTGGTTGGAGATTGGGGTGGCCAGAGAATGGAGTGGTCTGACAAATAGTGATCGAGGAAAATAGTTGTCAGATATAGTCAAGTCAGAATAGGGGTGGCAGTCAACGGAAGATCGGAGAATATGGAGGTCAGAAAAGGGGTGGGCAGAGAATGTGGTGGCCATAAATGATGTTGGTCGGAGAATTTGCTGAGAATTGGAAATCAGCCCTTGGATTATAGAATAGGCAACTACAGTCAGAGATGAAAACCCTGAAAAACTGAAGAGACTTTGGTCCCTATGTATGAGTATAGAAGGAAACTTGTACAATGATGGGTCCATTGCTAGATGAGCTCCTCGGAGTACCAGAGGATCCTGTTGTGGTCTTCTGAAGAGGACACTCACATTTGAATGATAGTATGGTCTATCTCCTACGGGTTTTTGGAAGGTAGGCATCTGGAATCATTATATTGGTTGGGCCCAAGGAACCTCAGTCAGATATATGTGTGGCTGGAATATCTCCCCAGGTGTCTCTAAGCTCAGGTGGACGTTCTTGAGACTCATACCATGAGATAGCTTGCACTTGGTCTGCTCAGTATTGAGTACACACGACTAGTCGAGCAGATTTACCAGCCTACCATACGTGATTGTTCTTAGTTGAGAAATGCTCCTTCTATGTCCACAAGACTCACTATTGGTGACCCCTGACTACTTCCAGGCCCAGATCTGATGTGAGGGACCCCATACGATGTATAACTGTATAATCCACCTTACGCAGCATCATGGCAGAAGGGAGGGTGACCGCAATGAAATGCACAGAGAGGATCGAGCGCAGCTTAAAATGATTTTTATGGGACCGGTTGTGTGGAGAAGATTACGGGTGTCATCTCTGGAGCCACCTGAGGGTATAATCAGCATTTGCACACTAATAACTAATGGTTACATCATCAGATGAGTGTGTCACCTGCGTGAAGTAGGCTACGAGAGGCTGTATAAATACAGGTAGGGTGCTGCGTACTTCACTGTATGCTTCACTGCTCCACCGATCTACAAGACACACACACAGGTGAGTGGACCTCTCTACTGCTCCCCACCGCAGGGGACTTCTTCTAGCTAGACCTCTCCTTCAGCTCTACGAGCTACTTTAGATACTTTGCACGACTTCCATGGGTGTAGGATGTAAGTTATGGAAAAGGCTTGGAAATCTGGTGATGGGACAGACTGGGGTTTAGTATCTGACCAGTGATGGTTAGGGTTCCCTCCATTTATCTTCCTGTTAAGGTGTCCATAAACTTTTCTATGGGACACTGGTTGTGTTCTCAATGGGCATCGTCTGTTGGGGAAGAGTCGAGAGTTATCTCTAGACTTAAGGAAATCCTCCAGTCCAACCAACAGATGGGTTCAGGCAACTTTACTCAAATGGGGGCCCTTAGTTATGCACATTGAGAAAAGATCCAGGTCCATCAAGGGCAACCTCTCCATCATTGTCAGACTACCTATAACCCTCTGCGCCTGTCGCTATGAAATAATGACCTAGTGTCCCCCATTACTACCGCTGCGGACAGAGTTTTCCATACTTTGTCTGCCCTAACTGTAAAGAATCCTTTCCTACGAACACTTGTGCATGTCTCGGGGTGCTCTGTATACGTACCATGTATATATGCTCCCTGGCTCGTAGCTTACCAGTAAGCAGGATCTCCAGGTCCATCTCGTGTCCTGATGTCCTCGCTGTGGTTCTATTCAGTGTAGTATTATTATTACTTTGTCGGGGGTGTGTGGGGGTCTTCTATCAGTCTCCCTGGTCTTACGTAATGTGTTATTCTATGTCCACTACCTGCTGATACTCTACACAAGTCAATGTCATGTAGTATCAGTAATAGAGAGGCCGAATGGATGTAAAGGTATAGAGAACAGGTAGAACATATAGAATGTATCGAACGAACGCAGTCAAAGCGTGCAATGTATAGAACATGCAGAATGTATAAAGTGTAGAACATGCAAGATGTAGAGAACCAAGAAAACATGTAGAAGATATGGAGTATGCAGTAAGGATAGAACATGTAGAATGTATAGAATGTGTAGAACATACAGAATACATAGAACGTGTAGATCATACAGAATCTGTAGAATGTATAGAACATGTAGATTGTGTAGAATGTATAGAACATGTAGATTGTGTAGAATGTATAGAACATGCAGAATACATATAAGGTGTAGAATGTATAGAACATGTAGAATGAGTAGAATGTATAGAATATGTAGAATATATAGAATACATAGAACGTGTAGCTTGTATAAAACATGTAGAACATACAGAATGTGTAGTACATATAGAATACATAGAACGTGTACATCTTACAGAATATGTAGAATGTATAGAACACGTAGAATACATAGAATGTGCAGCATACATAGAACATGTATAATACATAGAACAGGTATAATACATAGAACAGGTATAATACATAGAACAGGTAGAATACATAGAACATATATAATACATAGAACAGGTAGAATACATACAACATGTAGAATACATAGAACAGGTAGAATACACAGAACACGTAGAATACATAGAATGTGCAGCATACATAGAACATGTATAATACATAGAACATGTAGAATACATAGAACAGGTAGAATACATAGAACAGGTAGAATACACAGAACACGCAGCATACATAGAACACGTATAATACATAGAACAGGTAGAATACATAGAACAGGTAGAATACATAGAACAGGTAGAATACATAGAACAGGTAGAATACATAGAACAGGTAGAATACATAGAACAGGTAGAATACATAGAACAGGTAGAATACATAGAACAGGTAGAATACATAGAACTTGTATAATACATAGAACTTGTATAATACATAGAACAGGTAGAATACATAGAACAGGTAGAATACATAGAACATGTAGAATACATAGAACAGGTAGAATACATAGAACAGGTAGAATACATAGAACAGGTAGAATACATAGAACAGGTAGAATACATAGAACAGGTAGAATACATAGAACATGTAGAATACATAGAACAGGTAGAATACATAGAACTTGTAGAATACATAGAACAGGTAGAATACATAGAACAGGTAGAATACATAGAACAGGTAGAATACATAGAACAGGTAGAATACATAGAACAGGTAGAATACATAGAACAGGTAGAATACATAGAACAGGTAGAATACATAGAACTTGTATAATACATAGAACTTGTATAATACATAGAACGGGTAGAATACATAGAACGGGTAGAATACATAGAACGGGTAGAATACATAGAACGGGTAGAATACATAGAACAGGTAGAATACATAGAACAGGTAGAATACATAGAACAGGTAGAATACATAGAACAGGTAGAATACATAGAACAGGTAGAATACATAGAACAGGTAGAATACATAGAACAGGTAGAATACATAGAACAGGTAGAATACATAGAACAGGTAGAATACATAGAACAGGTAGAATACATAGAACAGGTAGAATACATAGAACAGGTAGAATACATAGAACAGGTAGAATACATAGAACAGGTAGAATACATAGAACAGGTAGAATACATAGAACAGGTAGAATACATAGAACATGTAGAATACATAGAACAGGTAGAATACATAGAACAGGTAGAATACATAGAACATGTATAATACATAGAACAGGTAGAATACATAGAACAGGTAGAATACATAGAACAGGTAGAATACATAGAACTTGTATAATACATAGAACAGGTAGAATACATAGAACATGTAGAATACATAGAACAGGTAGAATACATAGAACAGGTAGAATACATAGAACAGGTAGAATACATAGAACAGGTAGAATACATAGAACAGGTAGAATACATAGAACATGTAGAATACATAGAACAGGTAGAATACATAGAACTTGTAGAATACATAGAACAGGTAGAATACATAGAACAGGTAGAATACATAGAACAGGTAGAATACATAGAACAGGTAGAATACATAGAACAGGTAGAATACATAGAACAGGTAGAATACATAGAACAGGTAGAATACATAGAACAGGTAGAATACATAGAACAGGTAGAATACATAGAACAGGTAGAATACATAGAACTTGTATAATACATAGAACAGGTAGAATACATAGAACATGTAAAATACATAGAACAGGTAGAATACATAGAACAGGTAGAATACATAGAACAGGTAGAATACATAGAACAGGTAGAATACATAGAACAGGTAGAATACATAGAACAGGTAGAATACATAGAACAGGTAGAATACATAGAACAGGTAGAATACATAGAACATGTAGAATACATAGAACAGGTAGAATACATAGAACAGGTAGAATACATAGAACAGGTAGAATACATAGAACAGGTAGAATACATAGAACAGGTAGAATACATAGAACATGTAGAATACATAGAACAGGTAGAATACATAGAACATGTATAATACATAGAACAGGTAGAATACATAGAACAGGTAGAATACATAGAACAGGTAGAATACATAGAACTTGTATAATACATAGAACAGGTAGAATACATAGAACATGTAGAATACATAGAACAGGTAGAATACATAGAACAGGTAGAATACATAGAACAGGTAGAATACATAGAACAGGTAGAATACATAGAACAGGTAGAATACATAGAACATGTAGAATACATAGAACAGGTAGAATACATAGAACTTGTAGAATACATAGAACAGGTAGAATACATAGAACGTGTAGAATACATAGAACAGGTAGAATACATAGAACAGGTAGAATACATAGAACAGGTAGAATACATAGAACAGGTAGAATACATAGAACAGGTAGAATACATAGAACATGTAGAATACATAGAACAGGTAGAATACATAGAACTTGTAGAATACATAGAACAGGTAGAATACATAGAACAGGTAGAATACATAGAACAGGTAGAATACATAGAACAGGTAGAATACATAGAACAGGTAGAATACATAGAACAGGTAGAATACATAGAACAGGTAGAATACATAGAACAGGTAGAATACATAGAACAGGTAGAATACATAGAACTTGTATAATACATAGAACAGGTAGAATACATAGAACATGTAAAATACATAGAACAGGTAGAATACATAGAACAGGTAGAATACATAGAACAGGTAGAATACATAGAACAGGTAGAATACATAGAACAGGTAGAATACATAGAACAGGTAGAATACATAGAACAGGTAGAATACATAGAACAGGTAGAATACATAGAACAGGTAGAATACATAGAACTTGTATAATACATAGAACAGGTAGAATACATAGAACATGTAAAATACATAGAACAGGTAGAATACATAGAACAGGTAGAATACATAGAACAGGTAGAATACATAGAACAGGTAGAATACATAGAACAGGTAGAATACATAGAACAGGTAGAATACATAGAACAGGTAGAATACATAGAACATGTAGAATACATAGAACAGGTAGAATACATAGAACAGGTAGAATACATAGAACAGGTAGAATACATAGAACAGGTAGAATACATAGAACAGGTAGAATACATAGAACAGGTAGAATACATAGAACATGTAGAATACATAGAACAGGTAGAATACATAGAACAGGTAGAATACATAGAACAGGTAGAATACATAGAACAGGTAGAATACATAGAACAGGTAGAATACATAGAACATGTAGAATACATAGAACAGGTAGAATACATAGAACAGGTAGAATACATAGAACAGGTAGAATACATAGAACAGGTAGAATACATAGAACAGGTAGAATACATAGAACAGGTAGAATACATAGAACAGGTAGAATACATAGAACTTGTATAATACATAGAACATGTAGAATACATAGAACAGGTAGAATACATAGAACAGGTAGAATACATAGAACAGGTAGAATACATAGAACAGGTAGAATACATAGAACATGTAGAATACATAGAACAGGTAGAATACATAGAACGTGTAGCATACATAGAACTTGTAGAATACATAGAACTTGTAGAATACATAGAACTTGTAGAATACATAGAACGTGTAGAATACATAGAACGTGTAGCATACATAGAACATGTAGAATACATAGAACGTGTAGAATACATAGAACAGGTAGAATACATAGAACAGGTAGAATACATAGAACAGGTAGAATACATAGAACAGGTAGAATACATAGAACAGGTAGAATACATAGAACGTGTAGAATACATAGAACAGGTAGAATACATAGAACGTGTAGCATACATAGAACGTGTAGAATACATAGAACTTGTAGAATACATAGAACGTGTAGCATACATAGAACGTGTAGCATACATAGAACGTGTAGCATACATAGAACGTGTAGCATACATAGAACGTATTATAAATGTGTTCAGTATCTTCTATCACTGACTATGATTAGCTTATCTTATGATCCAGGACTCTTTCTGCTCCTCTTTCCACTTCTATGGCTCCTCTTGGTCTTCTTCGTGCTCCTTCTAGCCCTGACTGCCTCTGACTACTCTCCTGGAGTTTTCACTTACCTGATACTTCTGTAGAGTGTCTTGCTTGATTCTATCTCGTCTTGCTCCTTGTTCTTCCTCGTTCCTTGATGTGAGGACCATTACTACACAAGCAGCTTCGCGTGTCTTATCTTCTCCAGTGACCGCTCTGGTCCATCTCATAGGTGACTTCTAGTCTACGGTCTCCATATTCCCTCCTTTCTATGACTCTCCATAACATGTGATGTCTGTTGTTTCTTACTTTTCTCTTGGCTTCTCACAGTTCTTGTTTCTCATGTCAATGATAAAAGTAAAAGACCTAAGCACGGTTCAGACTGAATGGTCATCGTGTCACCTCCAGTTCTTGGCTTTGCCATATTTGAGGTAAATTTTATTGCATTAGTAATGCCCATACATTTTTTTTTTTTTCAGAACATACTTCAGCCTTACACAACATCAATCAACATGTCTGAACTCATGCAAGCCATCCACAGCATTTTGAAGATCTACGAGAAATATTGCCAGCACCCATGTCCTGGCCAAAGTCTAAAACCATCAGAAATGGAGCAGCTCATACAGGCAGAGCTATCCGATGCCATCAAAGTAAGTCATGGCCTTAGGTGAAGACTTTAGACATGGGTCAATGGGGGTGGTCAGTATGGAGGATAAGTGATCGGTTTCAGTCTTGTGGTACATATAAAGTTGTCCATGTTTCATTGCAGAACACCGGAGATCCGGAAACCATTAACTTGGTCATGAAGGCCGTGGACAGGAATCGTGATGGCGAAATAAGCTTTAAAGAATATATCACGTTGGTGTGTGTCGTGGCCAAGGCTTACTACAAGCATGTGCTCAAAGAACAAAACCCTCAGCAATGTCTTCTGCAACAAGGAGGCCAGCAGTATGCCGTTGGAGCTCCAACACCACAATCCAGCAACCAAGTGCCCACGGGATATCAGCAGGCCAATGTCTATATCCCCTCAGTGCAACAGTTCGCACCACAAGCACAGCCAGATCAGCAAGTTCCAGTCCAAGTGCCAGTTCAAGGACAACAAGTAATTGCTGTTCCAGCACAAGTCCAAGCACCGGCTCAGGGTCAAGTTCCAGCTCAAGCACCAGTGCAGCAAATCCCATCTCAGGTGCCAGTCCAGGCTTCACTTCAAATTCTTAATCAAGTCCCTGCCCCAGGTCAAACTGTGTCAGTTCAATTACCCCAGTACTACTACCAAGTCCAAGTGGGAACACAGATGGCACCTCAGCAACCAGTTCAAAGTTATCAAGTGGTTCAAGCCATACCTCAGAACCAAGTTCAGGTATCGATCCCAGTTCAGCAAACATCAGCTCCACAACCAGCTCCAGTTCAACAAACACCTGTTCAACAACAAGCTCCAGTCCAGCAAACACCTGCTCAACAACCAGCTCCAGCTCAGCAAAATCCAGCTCCACAACAAGCTCCAACTCAACAAACACCTGCTCAACAACAAGCTCCAGTTCAGCAAAATCCAGCTCCACAACAAGCTCTAGTTCAACAAACACCTGCTCAACAACAAGCTCCAGTTCAGCAAACACCTGCTCAACAACAAGCTCCAGTTCAGCAAACACCTGCTCAACAACAAGCTCCAGTTCAGCAAACACCTGCTCAACAACAAGCTCCAGCTCAGCAAACACCTGCTCAACAACAAGCTCCAGTTCAGCAAACACCTGCTCAACAACAAGCTCCAGTTCAGCAAACACCTGCTCAACAACAAGCTCCAGCTCAGCAAACACCTGCTCAACAACAAGCTCCAGCTCAGCAAACACCTGCTCAACAACAAGCTCCAGTTCAGCAAACACCTGCTCAACAACAAGCTCCAGTTCAGCAAACACCTGCTCAACAACAAGCTCCAGCTCAGCAAAATCCAGCTCCACAACAAGCTCCAACTCAGCAAACACCTGCTCAACAACAAGCTCCAGTTCAGCAAAATCCAGCTCCACAACAAGCTCTAGTTCAACAAACACCTGCTCAACAACAAGCTCCAGTTCAGCAAACACCTGCTCAACAACAAGCTCCAGTTCAGCAAACACCTGCTCAACAACAAGCTCCAGTTCAGCAAACACCTGCTCAACAACAAGCTCCAGTTCAGCAAACACCCGCTCAACAACAAGCTCCAGTTCAGCAAACACCTGCTCAACAACAAGCTCCAGTTCAGCAAACACCTGCTCAACAACAAGCTCCAGTTCAGCAAACACCTCTTCAACAATTAGCACCAGTTCAGCAAACACCTGCTCAACAACAAGCTCCGGCTCAGCAATTTTCAGTTCAAGTTCCAGGACAAGTAATTGCTGTTCCAGCACCAGTCCAAGCACCGGCTCAGGATCAAGTTCCAGCTCAAGCACCAGTGCAGCAAATCCCGGCTCAGGTGCCAGCCCAGGCTTCACCTCAAATTCTTAATCAAGTCCCTGCCCCAGGTCAAACTGTGTCAGTTCAATTACCCCAGTGCCACTACCAAATCCAAGTGGGAACACAGATGGCACCTCAGCAACAAGTTCAAAGTTATCAAGTGGTACAAGCCATACCTCAGAACCAAGTTCAGGTATTGATCCCAGTTCAGCAAACATCAGCTCCACAACCAGCTCCAGTTCAGCAAACACCTGCTCAACAAGCTCCAGTTCAGCAAACAACCACTCAACAACTGGCTCCAGTCCAGCAAACACCTGCTCAACAACAAGCTCCAGTTCAGCAAACACCTGCTCAACAACTGGCTCCGGCTCAGCAAGTTTCAGTCCCAGTTCCAGTTCCAGGACAAGTAATTGCTGTTCCAACACCAGTCCAAGCACCGGCTCAGGGTCAAGTTCCAGCTCAAGCACCAGTGCAGCAAATCCCATCTCAGGTGCCAACCCAGGCTTCACCTCAAATTCTTAATCAAGTCCCTGCCCCAGGTCAAACTGTGTCAGTTCAATTACCCCAGTACTACTACCAAGTCCAAGTGGGAACACAGATGGCACCTCAGCAACCAGTTCAAAGTTATCAAGTGGTTCAAGCCATACCTCAGAACCAAGTTCAGGTATTGATCCCAGTTCAGCAAACATCCGCTCAACAACAAGCTCCAGTCCAGCAAACACCTGCTCAACAAACTCCAGTTCAGCAAACACCTGCGCAACAACCAGCTCCAGTTCAGCAAACATCCGCTCAACAACAAGCTCCAGTTCAGCAAACACCCGCTCAACAACAAGCTCCAGTTCAGCAAACACCTGCTCAACAACAAGCTCCAGCTCAGCAAAATCCAGCTCCACAACAAGCTCCAACTCAGCAAACACCTGCTCAACAACAAGCTCCAGTTCAGCAAAATCCAGCTCCACAACAAGCTCTAGTTCAACAAACACCTGCTCAACAACAAGCTCCAGTTCAGCAAACACCTGTTCAACAACAAGCTCCAGTTCAGCAAACACCTGCTCAACAACAAGCTCCAGTTCAGCAAACACCTGCTCAACAACAAGCTCCAGTTCAGCAAACACCTGCTCAACAACAAGCTCCAGTTCAGCAAGCACCTCTTCAACAATTAGCACCAGTTCAGCAAACACCTGCTCAACAACTGGCTCCGGCTCAGCAATTTTCAGTCCAAGTTCCAGGACAAGTAATTGCTGTTCCAGCACAAGTCCAAGCACCGGCTCAGGGTCAAGTTCCAGCTCAAGCACCAGTGCAGCAAATCCCATCTCAGGTGCCAACCCAGGCTTCACCTCAAATTCTTAATCAAGTCCCTGCCCCAGGTCAAACTGTGTCAGTTCAATTACCCCAGTGCCACTACCAAATCCAAGTGGGAACACAGATGGCACCTCAGCAACCAGTTCAAAGTTATCAAGTGGTGCAAGCCATACCTCAGAACCAAGTTCAGGTATTGATCCCAGTTCAGCAAACATCAGCTCCACAACCAGCTCCAGTTCAGCAAACACCTGCTCAACAACAAGCTCCAGTCCAGCAAACACCTGCTCAACAAGCTCCAGTTCAGCAAACACCTGCTCAACAACAAGCTCCAGTTCAGCAAACACCTGCTCAACAACAAGCTCCAGTCCAGCAAACACCTGCTCAACAAGCTCCAGTTCAGCAAACACCTGCTCAACAACTGGCTCCAGTTCAGCAAACACCTGCGCAACAACAAGCTCCAGTTCAGCAAACACCTGCTCAACAACAAGCTCCAGTTCAGCAAACACCCACTCAACAACTGGCTCCAGTTCAGCAAACACCTGCTCAACAACAATCTCCAGTTCAGCAAACACCTGCTCAACAACCAGCACCAGCTCAGCAAACACCTGCTCAACAACAAGCTCCAGTTCAGCAAACACCTGCTCAACAACAAGCTCCAGTTCAGCAAACACCTGCTCAACAACTGGCTCCGGCTCAGCAAGTTTCAGTCCCAGTTCCAGTTCCAGGACAAGTAATTGCTGTTCCAACACCAGTCCAAGCACCGGCTCAGGGTCAAGTTCCAGCTCAAGCACCAGTGCAGCAAATCCCATCTCAGGTGCCAACCCAGGCTTCACCTCAAATTCTTAATCAAGTCCCTGCCCCAGGTCAAACTGTGTCAGTTCAATTGCCCCAGTACCAGTACCAAATCCAAGTGGGAACACAGATGGCACCTCAGCAACCAGTTCAAAGTTATCAAGTGGTACAAGCCATACCTCAGAACCAAGTTCAGGTATTGATCCCAGTTCAGCAAACATCAGCTCCACAACCAGCTCCAGTTCAGCAAACACCTGCTCAACAACAAGCTCCAGTCCAGCAAACACCTGCTCAACAACTGGCTCCAGTCCAGCAAACACCTGCTCAACAACTGGCTCCAGTCCAGCAAACACCTACTCAACAACTGGCTCCAGTCCAGCAAACTCCTGCGCAACAACCAGCACCAGCTCAGCAAACACCCGCTCAACAACCAGCACCAGCTCAGCAAACACCTGCTCAACAACTGGCTCCAGTCCAGCAAACTCCTGCGCAACAACAAGCTCCAGTTCAGCAAACACCTGCTCAACAACCAGCACCAGCTCAGCAAACACCTGCTCAACAACTGGCTCCAGTCCAGCAAACTCCTGCGCAACAACCAGCTCCAGTTCAGCAAGCACCTGCTCAACAACCAGCACCAGCTCAGCAAGCACCTGCTCAACAACCAGCACCAGCTCAGCAAACACCTGCTCAACAACCAGCACCAGCTCAGCAAACACCTGCTCAACAACCAGCACCAGCTCAGCAAGCAGTACCACTGCCACCAGTAGTTCAAACACCACTTATATTAGGCCAGGCATGCTCATGGTTAGCCTTGCAATCACCTGCCCTAATGGTTCCTCAGGTAGCCACTCAGGCTGTTTCTCCACAATCTCAGGTATCTCAGCCTTCACCCCAGGTTCTACCTCCACAAGTTGTAAGTCAAGCATCTCCCCAAGCTGTTCTTTCACAAGTGGTATCTCAGCAAGGTCCCCAGGCTGTTGATACATATTCTACACCTCAGACCCTTCCCCAGGCTGTTTCTTCACAGGTGGTACCTCAGCCAGCTCCCCAAGTTCCTCCACAAGTGGCACCTCAACCAGCTGCCCAGGCTGGTCCTTCACAGGTGGTACTTCAGCCAGCTACCCAACTTCCTCAACCAGCTGCCCAGGCTGTTATTTTACAGGTGATACCTCAGCCAGCTCCCCAAGTTCCCTCACAAGTTGTATCTCAAACAGCTGTCCAGGTTGTTCCTCCACAGGCGGTACTTCAGACAGCTCCCCAAGCTCCTCCACAACTGGTATCTCAACCAGGTCTCCAGGCTGTTCCTCCACAGGCGGTACTTCAGACAGCTCCCCAAGCTCCTCCACAACTGGTATCTCAACCAGGTCTCCAGGCTGTTCCTCCACAGGCGGTACTTCAGACAGCTCCCCAAGCTCCTCCACAACTGGTATCTCAACCAGGTCTCCAGGCTGTTCCTCCACAGGCGGTACTTCAGACAGCTCCCCAAGCTCCTCCACAACTGGTATCTCAACCAGGTCTCCAGGCTGTTCCTCCACAGGCGGTACTTCAGACAGCTCCCCAAGCTCCTCCACAACTGGTATCTCAACCAGGTCTCCAGGCTGTTCCTCCACAGGCGGTACTTCAGACAGCTCCCCAAGCTCCTCCACAACTGGTATCTCAACTAGCTTACCAGGCTGTTTCTCCACAAGCTGTACCTCAGGTAGTTACTCTGGTTGTTCCTCAACAGGTGTCACCTCAGGTAGTTCCCCAAGTTCCTCAGTCAACTTCCCAGTCTCAGTCCTCTACACAAGGAAATGAATTTTCATTTTACCCATGTGCATGTGATTCAGGTTATAAATTCTGGTATCCCTACGGAGCTTATTACTAAACAAGAATGGTGGCCTTGTACGCTGAGTGATCTCCTGCCTTCTGCCTTAAGAACTTGCCTGTAGAATCTTCTTCTGCTTTGAATGTCTTAGACATTATATCCCTATGTGCTGTATGAACAGGAGAAAGTAATAAAGTCTCTCTTGTTGCTTCACTTGCTACTTGTGTTGTCTCTTTATTAACATATCGTTATTGTGAATGGAAATCTTAGTTCTGAACATCTTTCTCATCTTCTCAATGCAACATTACTCCATTACTGGTAACCACAGGGCTTATTTAGTGTCACCACATATGGCCAACTCCAGATCTCCCGGCCTCAGCACCTATGTACACTCACAGGCAGTCTTGGACTGGGAGGTCTAGAGTACACCAGTGGAATTGGGTATAGGGGCCCACCACCAGGACCCTTGCAGATCAGCTGTACTGAGACAGGGTGGCTACAGGCAATAACAATGGCTTTCTGCTCACCTGCCATCCTCTTAGCGGAAGGGAGAGGAGACAGAGAGAGAGCACCGGGCCACTGCCAAACAGAGTGTTTAGAGAAAGTCTCAGTAACTTTGTCTAAAATGCAGTGACCCCGCACCATCAATTGTGAATATATGTGAGGGTTACACCTCTTAACACTAACCACTTTATAGTACTCACCCATTCTGATTTGCTCCAGTGTCTGAAAAATAAGACCTACCCCGAAAATAAGCCGCAGCCCTTTCTTTAGAGAAAAAAAATTATATGAGACTCTGTGTTATTTTCGGATAAACACTGTATCACATGTCTGCTATAGAAATAGAAGGTGTGTGTTATGTAAATAATGAAGGGGCCCTATACAATATATACTTCACAGTGGCCCCTACACACTATAGTATGCTACACAGTGGCCCACACACAATATATGCTCCACAGTGGCCCCCACACAGTATAATATGCTCCACAGTGGCCCACACACAGTATAGTATGCTACACAGTGGCCTCACACAGTGTAATATGCTCCACAGTGGCCCCCCACACAGTATAATATGCTCCAGAGTGGCCTCACACAGTGTAATATGTTCCATAGTGGCCCCCACACAGTATAGTATGCTACACAGTGGCCTCACACACAATATATGCTCCACAGTAACATCCACACAGTATAATCTGCTCCCCAGTAGAACCCTCACAGTACAATATGCTCCATAGTGGCCCCCACACAGTATAATATGCTCCACAGTAGCCCCCACACAGTATAATATGCTACACAGTGGCCTCACACAGTGTAATATGCTCCACAGTGGCCCACGTACAGTATATGTGCCACAGTAGCACCCACACAATATAATATGCTCCACAGTGGCCCCACACAGTATAATATGCTCCATAGTGGCCCCCACACAGTATAATATGCTCCACAGTAGCCCCCACACAGTATAATATGCTACACAGTGGCCTCACACAGTGTAATATGCTCCACAGTGGCCCACGTACAGTATATGTGCCACAGTAGCACCCACACAATATAATATGCTCCACAGTGGCCCCACACAGTATAATATGCTCCACAGTAGTAGCCACACAGTATAATATGCTCCACAGTAGCATCAACACTGTATAATTTGCTCCACAGTAGCATCCACACAGTATAATATGCTCCACAGTAACATCCACACAGCACAATATGCTCCACAGTAGCATCCACACAGTATAATATGCTCCACAGTAACATCCACATAGTATAATCTGCTCCACAGTAGCCCCGACACAGTACAATGTGCTCCACAGTAGCATCCACACAGTATAATCTGCTCCACAGTGTCCCCGTACAGTATAATATGCTCCACATTAGCCCCACACACTATAATATGCTACACAGTGGCACACACACAGTATAATATGCTGCACAGTGGCCCACACACACTATAATATGCTGCACAGTGACCCCCACACAGTATAATATGCGCCACAGTGGCCCCCAAACAGTGTAATATGCTCCACAATGGCCCCATAATAGACATGTACAGACATCACATAGTGCCGGGCCCCTTTCTTTTAACAATATGTATAGCAGAGACCAGACTTTTCCCGATCGCTAT